>NC_041339.1:15044183-15069183 GCF_004354835.1 Perca flavescens | reverse complement strand
GGTCAGCACACCATCCAAAGCATTGTAATTAGAACAGACAGACGTAGCTAAAATGCAGCCGTGTCGTGTGAAATGCAAGGTTGTTCACTTCAGAAGAGTTACGGTTGACAACAAAAGCCTTATGAGGTTATTTGACTCCATGGTCGAATGACACCAAGTCATTTTTTGTGGAGCGGTTAAAGTCTAAGATGTGGTATTTCATGTTGGATACACAAGAGAGACAGATTACCTCTGGGAGGAAGTTGTGTTTCTTTGTAACTTGATACAACATCTCATGAGTCTCGATGGCAGGACGGATATCTCCCTTCAACACCTGAGACACGTACACAGTATAAACAGGATGCACAATGTTACTAAAATGGCACAGGCCAATATAGGAAGAGGAAAACCTTCACTTCACATGATCCAATCTGACCTGCAGTCCCGGGAAGAAGGCCAGCAGAGAGTCCATCCAGGTGCGAGCAGGAAGCAGAGGTTTGTGGATGTGGACATCCAGCAGAAGTGGAGGCTGGCTAATGTACTTCATTATAGATGCATAGTGCTAAATGGGGCGTACAAAGTGAAATGATTGAGGATATAATAACAGTCTCATAGTGCTCTAAACACAAAAACCAATGGGAGCCTGAGGACTTAAAACAGGCATTTCTTTAACTCTTATGTTGGAGAACTAAACAGAATCCTGAAATGCATAAACATAAAAGTAGAATGCTGCTTTATGTTGTAGATGCCACTATGATAAAATGCTATTATGCAGACAAATTACTCTGTATAAGTGTGTGTGCGTGCGTGCACTCACAATATTAAACCGCTCCAGAAACAGGTCATCTCCCAAGAGGATGTAAGCCTTTAGCAGGTATTCATAGTACGAGTCAATTCCCGCTCCTACTCCGCTGTCTAGGACACACAATCATACATCACTTTATAACACAAGAAAAATCAGATGGCAAACAAATGTTCTATTTTGTATCCATCAACCCTCTGTGCAACCAAATCCTCTCTCAACCAGACAGAAAGATTGTACCCCCTATACTTAATTTACCCTTTCCCGTGTCCTTGGCTCCTCATCACTTCATATCTGCCACCATCTCCTCCCCTCTTCCAACACCCCTACTTCTCTCAACACTCCATCCACCCTCATCTTTCGCTCCATCCTCCATCCTGCCCCCCTCTCTCACCCCTGCGGACCCACTCTCCGGAGTGGATGTTGATGGTGGTTCCCACCAGATTGCTGTTTCTCTGTCTCTTCTCCCACAGAAAGTCCAGAGCTCTCCGGGCATGGGCCTGTGTGTGTGTGAGATAGGGTGCATTATTGATTTTGAAAAAGTTAAAAATAAATCAATATGCAGTAGCTGTCTCCCAGTGATTGACTCTGTGCATGATCAGAAGTCTACTGCTGCCAGGAAGTGAACCAGTCCAAGGCTCCAATATTATTGCACAGGGTAAAATATCAAACTCTGACATGTTTCAGTAGAACACTGCAGCTACAGGATCCCTACCTCTCATAGACATTTTGGTTTTTCTGCAAGAGGCGGGTTGATTAACAAGCCAAAAATAAAAACTCAGATCTCAGTGAATACATAAGATAAATGACAGATACAGTATTTCACATCATGTGCCATCAAAATAGAAGGTGGTTTCATAACAACATAATTGCATCCTGATCCTAAAAAAAAAGATTAAAATGACAAAGTATAACCTAAATTACAGATAAAGGACAAAATACAAGCCACTTGTAAGGTGTGGCTGTTCAGTGGCACAGCTGATGTTGCTGATAAGTCAAAGTGTCAGCACAAGAGACCTCGCAGGAGACTCACAAGTTTAGTTTTGTGTATTAGAACAGTTTTGCTGAGAAATAATTAGCTGAGATTATACATTTTTAGTCAAAAAATGAAGTATTCCTCATAACCATTTTGCTGCTCTTCCTCATCTATACTTCATCAACAGCGTAAATCTGTTGACCATGATTGTTGATATTTAAATGTTTTTTCTCCATAACAATGTGGACAAGAAAAAGCAGAAATAAATAAATTTTTTTATATCTGCTTTAAAAAAAAACTAAATCATAGATCACAACATGTTAATGTAGACATAGAAGGCTCTTATCATCGGATGTAAATGTGATACCTCAAACACAGGATCCCCAGTGAAGCGACTTAAGGCAGCAAACTCCAGGATGATGGTTCCTGCACATGCAGTGCAGGTGTCTGTTTCTGTGCCCGTTCTTGTCTCAGGACCCCTGACACCAAACTTCAAGTTCACCTGTCAAGCAGAAGAAAACAAAACAAACATTACACAATCTGTAGAGTCACAAGTTTGCAAGAGATTGTGCATAAAAAAACGAGTCGGACATAAAAAGATATCTGTGTTCAAAAGCTGTGACAGCTGCGAGCAGAGCAGTGAAGCAGAAAATGGAAAAATGTAGTCACATCTGAGAAGCTACAAATGTCAATTGGACATAGTGTAACCCTGGAAGTGTGTGAATAAGCTTACTTTTTTTTGGTAGTACATATATTACCAAATATGTTTGATATAGAGATTGTTAAAACAGGATCTTAATTAACAAGAAGGTTTTACATTTTTTGTCCAACTTAAAGTACAGATTTCTATTGGCTCAAGTAAATGCATCACTAAAATCTCACTAATCATTGGCTGTAACTCAGTAGATTTCTTCTCCTTTCAGATACACAGACAAGGTCTTTATGCTACAATAATCCATTTATTTACAAGAAACCATGAACAGAATTCTTTTTTTTTTATTATCACATATGGAAACTATGGAACTACCAATGACAAGTCAAACACAAGTATGCATACAATTCTTGTTTAACATCCCCCACCTTAAACTCACTACAGCACATGCAGGTTTGTTTGTGGTATTAGAGGCTAAATTTAGGTTTTTCTGCCTGTGTGCAGTTGTCTCACCCTGGGATAGGGCAGGCCACTACTGGTGTTGAAGGCTGGCAGCAGTCGGAGACCCAGGTCTTTGGCCATATGTAGGAGCTCATCCTGGTACCACTGCATGTGTTGACCTCCCTCCTTCAGCATCACAGCCATGGAGTGCCCTCCCAACAGACCGCTGAACACACGCACACCCAACAACCACATTACAAAACAGCAAAATCCAGTGATTTCTTAACACTTGTGTGTTTTTGGACAGCTGTTCTGTTCGCTGCCTGTCAGAAGGTACATACATTCATAGTTTATTTAATAACCATTAACAGGTGTGTTAATAGTCTAGTCCAATCTCACCCAAGGACTCGAATGTTGGTTTCAAAGACCGACACCACAATGTCGTTGTCCAGCCTCACATCTGACAGCACCCTTCTCACTGCCGCCTCAAACTCTGTCGTCTTGTTCAAAAGCTGGCAATGAGAAATAGTACACAACTATAAAAATCTGGCTTGATTATAGACCACTAATATTTGAATAAGGAATTCATTTTTAATTTATTAACATTGACATTTCTCTCTAAATTTTGTGAAGGACTCATACATCAATGCCTCCACTTTGTTCTGTCCTATTCATTTAAAAACAGTCTCAAAATAATAACCCAAATCAATAACTGTAAGACAACCCAAAAAGACACCCAAAACCAATACCCACCACTAGAGTATCCAGAGTGTCTATGAGGGTCAGAGAGAACCTATCAGAGGGAGAGAGAAAAAGTTTTGCATTTGTGTTGATTGTCCCTTGCGATAATTAATGTAATATAATGTAATTATAATTTATGTAAACATTGTTCAATGTAATAATGGTTATTCAGCAAGTATAAGTACAGCTCCACCTTCCACCTCTAGCAAGTGCTCAACCAGGTGTGGTAATGCATGTCTGCACTCATGTCATCATTGCTTCATTAGATCTTAAGGGACAAAGGCAGTATGCTACTTACTTTCCCAGAGCGTCGTCTACGTCACCTCGACTGGGTTCAAGTCCACGTACTCTGCCTCTGCATGTTAGTGGCATCAGCTCATCGGCTGGGTATGCATGGTCCTACAAAACACACACAAACACAATTCAAACACTATGCTTTGACGATCACTTATTTATTTATTTTCTGAGGAGGTCAGCTTAGTCTGATTAGATCTCAGTCATCTTAAAATGGGTAGGGGTACAAAAAGGAAAATTGTCCTGATCACCTAATAAGCTGCTCAATTGTCCTGAATCAAATCCAAAAATACTTAAACTAGAAATGCCTATTACTGTGAAGGACTCCAGTAAAAACAGATAACTTACCATATAATTCTGATATGCATGGTCAAACATCTCAACCACTTGGTTCCTTCAGTGAGGGGAAAACACAGACAAAAGTCAGCTTAACATGTTTCACTCTGAGGAAGCTGTGCGTTTTTCTCAACTCACCTCAACCTGAGCTTCTCCTCCCGTGACATGGCGTGTCCGAGGCTGCATAATGCTCCGAGTATCATCAATGAGAACAGTACAGCTGGCATTGTGGTAGGTGGGCAAGATCGCAGCAATATACATAAAACCAGTTTGGGTCTCGGTCGGTCACAGAGCAAATACCTAGTCATTACCACCGCCCTAACCAAACAGGTCAAACCAACAGAAATATAAACCTACACCAACCCATTAATGTTTTACCTCTGAGATCATGATATAGCACGTTTTGGCTTTGCCTAAGATGTACCACTTAATCATCAATAGGTACAGAAAACATCATGAAATCATGTTAGCTTGTTGCTAAATCTTGGCTAACTACACTCCATCTGTGTTGCTTAGCAAACATCCAAAACACGACTATAAGTCAAGGAGTTACTATGTACACTGTTTGTACGCTTTCATATGTGCACTTACAGCCCAAAATGCTATTAAATAGTTAGCAATGTTTTTATTTCAAGTAACCAGAGATCGAGGTGTAAACTGAAAGAGATGTACCAGGCAGTAGTTGTAGTGCAAAGCTACTCCACGTCCCGTGAGCAGGTTGTGAGTCACACCTGTTTATTTTCCCAAACTGTCACCCGGATCTATTGTACACGTGTGACACGTTGGCACGTAACGTTACACGTAACATTTAACTCTGCCCCAAAGCAAACACGCTAAATCAAATTAATCCTGCGATCTAAATAGGAAATGTACCATAATTTTATTTTCTAGATGTAGCTAGTCTTCACGGAACAGCGATCAAGGAAACGTATGGTCATTTTAGTTATCACGACACATTGTCATATTTGAGACTCACTGTAAACCAACGCAGTCGGCCTTGTTCTGTGTTAATAATCCCACTCCACAAATCATGTAATTTACTTAGCTACTCCACACCATAGATATAGCTATATCTATGACTCCACACACTATCTACAGCCAATTATTAAACCAGAAGTCAAACTAACAGCCTTAGGAAACTCTTGTTCATACTAGCTCCTGTTATCACTCTGGTGTGTCAACTGTAAACTTTTAAAGATATAATTTAATAATTTCCTCCTCTTGACAGTTCTCTTTCGTAAACCAGTCAGACAAGCAGCCGAGCACTTGTCGGGGTTTAATTAGCCAGTTAGCCAGCTGAGCTAACTGGCCAAGCTGGCGACAACGGACAAACAAATAATATAAGAAAAATCCACAAAAACCGCGTCCATTGTTGAGAAGTGGATCTGACCGAGCTATCTTTTCTGCCCTTCGTGTTATAAAGTGGACAATTTCGCCGTAAGCTTCTGTTTCGCCAAGCTAGCCAGTCTTGAAATACCGGATGCCGCTGCGATGAAAACGTCAACAACATCCGTTTCCTGTAACGTTGTGGTATTGTGCCCTGAGTCTTACCTCTCAGGTAGCATTTTTCTCGCAGGCTGAGTAAATTATATATATGTCAATGGAGTAAATCGCCCCTCGCTATTTACAGACGTAACTCTAGACATGATGAGCTGTGTTCCCATTATTAAGCATATAGCTATAAACTAACCTAAGGATAACCGGTAGTTAATGGCTTATGAGGTGGGTTCATAGACAGTATAAGGGTGGGTTACACAAGTAGTTAGTGGCGTTACCTGAAAGTCAAGGTTAGGGAAATAAAACACTATTCAGACATTTCACTTGTGTTGCAGCGCCCTTCGCGCACCCAAGCGAGTATGTGATAGCGAAATGTAATCTTTAATCAAAATAACCTTACGGGTATAAACAATAATACAGTTTTAAAGCCATGGTAATTATCAAAGAGCATTCCTGCAAATATTAAATGCAACGTTTCCAAGACTTCCATTTTCCTGCCTATGTTTTTTTTCGTATGAGCCTAAAATATTAAGATATCGCCCAACAAGTGAAAAGTGAAAGCGTTAATGTCTAAATACGTTTTAAAGTGATTGGAAACATATTGACCTATTTAAAATATGAGCTTTATATATGTCCTAACTCTCAATTTGTGGAAGTCCATGTTTATCTCGCTGTATTTTCGTGTTTTTCATTCATTAACTACATTTCCCATTACGCTTTGCGGCATCACTTGATGCTCAAATGGCTTCACATGACATCAACACATCTCTGATTTTTGTCCTAAGAAAGCTAGTTATAACCAGTAGCCCACTTCCCCAAAAACAAAACTTATGTCCACATCGCAAAGAAGGAAAAGCACGTACAGGTAGGCTGGAGCAGCCAGTTGACATTCATTCAATAGTTTTCGACAGTATACTTTTCTCTTCATAAACAGATCGCTGTAAGCCTAATAGCCTGTCTCTTAATTGTTACATACCTAACGTTTATCCTGTAATTGCACAATGCTGTAACGTTATTTATGTAAGTCTGGCTTTGAACAAGATAGTGTGGTTCCGGCTCATGTAGGCATGGTTGGTAATGAGTTGGCAGACAAGTTTGCTAAACAGGCTTTGAAAGCGACAAATGTATCTATTCAGTGTAAAATATCAAAATCAGAGGCTAAGTCAATGATTAAAAAACATGTTAAAAAGTTGTGGCAAGATAAATGGGATAGGGAAGTTAAAGGGAGGGATTTTTACAGTGTAAATCCTGAGGTGGGTCAGGGTCGTTTAGTACTAAGGTGTCGAAAAGAAGAGGGAATTTATACAAGAATGAGACTAGGGCATACTAGACTAAACAAAACATTACAGTTAATAGGAAAACATAATACAGGAAATTGCGAGATTTGTAATGTGCCAGAGACAGTGGAACACGTCTTTATGATGTGTAGGAAATTTAAAAGAGAAAGGGTTTTTATGAAAAGGAAAATAGAGGGCAGTGGAGAAAGTTTTATCCTTAGAGATCTTTTGTCTAAGGGCTCTGATCACAGAGTAATAAAGTATATGCTTGAATTTTTAAAGAACACTGGACTCATTGACAGAATATAGGGTTTTTTTTTTTTTTTTTTTTTTGTAGCTTGCAGGCTACAGTATTTTTCAAGGATGTAAGCCATAGTGATGATCATGCACAATTTATCTGGAGGGTGGCGGTAGTGCGCTAAGTTAGTCCGCATCCGCCGTTAAACAAGCAACTGAAGAAGAAGAAGAAGAACAAGATAGTGTGACCAAAGTTACCACTTGTATAACCGCTCTTTGTTCTTTTTTTGTACCTTAATCTTTCTTTCTTTTGTACCTTATTCTTTCTTTATTTTGAACCTTATTCTTTCTTTCTTTCTTTCTTACCCACCTATCATGTCTGACACGTCTGTTTGCATATCAGGTATATTCAGTCATGACCCCTTCGGCTGATAAAAAGCTGACCGGCCTAATTGCAGCCACTTTTACTCCATTTACCAGAGAAGGGTAAGTAACCTTCATAACCCACTTCTCTGTGTCTGCTTGTTTTTCCATGAATCCAGCACTGTGTGTTGTGTTAGATGTGTGTGAAAGTGTGGGATGAGTTTGGGCATGAAAACTTTGGCACACTTCTTGATCTGGAACACTATAGCATGTTTGGTATTCTTTTTTGCAAAATGTGTAGGCCTATATTTTTCACAATTTCCCAAAACAGTGAAATCAATCTACTCAAGATTGGTCCTTATATTGACTACTTGACAGAGAAGCAAGGTGTTCGTAATATATTTGGTAAGTTTACAAGTGGATTCTTCTGTTGATCTTTGTGACTGTCTATGATCCCATCTGAATCAACCCCAATATTGCATGTTTTACTATGTTGGTTTGTTTAACTGGTTACAGTTTTTTCCAACTGCTTACACACGTTTTCAAAAGTATGTCTCCTTTTTTCAAAACTCTACACACAATTCCTAAAACTGCACACACAAAATGCTAAATGCCTCACATCTCCTTCAAAATGAAACACTGCATTCAAAATACCATAAACACTTCTCAAAATGAAGCATTTGCATCAAATGGCAAACACTTTTTTTTATAATAGTAAATATATGGATATACCATGTACACACTGTTGTTCTAAATCTAAAGCTCTTTTGTCTTTCATAGGTTTATATCTACATTTACAATGTTCTAGAGTGAAAGTAAATCTGCTAAAAGTGGTTGAAAAGTGCACCTTTAAAAACAATGTAATGTCACAGTAAAACAGAAAATATTTATTGGGCAAAACATCACATTAGTAAGAGTAGCACAGTGTTGTATACAGAAACATGAAACAAGAAAACAAAAGTATAAACATATGTAAACCAAAGGTATCATTTTTAGAATAAAGAATATATGTGTGTGTGTGTGTGTGTGTGTGTTTGTGTGTTTGTGTGTTTGTGTGTCGTGGTGGGGGTGTGTGTGTGTGGTGGGGGGTGGAATTGTATGCACTTTGTGCAAAACAGTCTGATTGATTTGTACTGCTGAAATAGTTAGATAGTTGCATGCAGTATGGACGCCACTGTAAAGCTACTCAATCAAGATGGGCTTCTCTCATTGGTCAATCCGTGGTTGATCACATGATGAATAAGTGTGGCCCTGATTTCATCAGAGATGGCTCTCCTTCCTCTTCTTCCCTCCTCCTCGTTGTCCCCTGTCTCTTCCTCCTACTCCCCTTGCTCTCTGGCTATTGTTGGCATCCATTGTTCAAAACAGGTAATCTGACCTTTGACCTTTGTATAGGCCTATACTAAAGCAATGATTGGTTAGTGTTCAGTTATGACATAATGTGTTTGCAAATGTGAGGATTGTGTGTGCGCCCTGGTAAATAAGTGTAGCATTTTGATTGGTTGTGTTTAGAAATGGATAGCAAGTCACTTCCTGTTAGATTTTTGTGTTTTAGGTAGAGAATTGTGTGTAATGTTTTGAAAAAAGTGTCTTATGCAATTGAAAGCTGAATGAAAGGCTGAGAAATAGCTTATGGTTTTGAAGATTTGCTGTGTAGTTTTGCACTTTGAGTGAGCGGTTTCAAAAATCGTGTGACATGAAAAGATTTTGTGTGTAAGCAGTTGGAAAAAACTGTAATGTGTTTCTCCTCTGTTGACCGTGTTTACCCACCTTTCTGTCCAAAACATTGCAGTGTTGGGTTAGATTACAATGGTATGTAGCCAGGTAGGGTTGATATCACACTGGAATACTAAACCTTAGTCAGTTAGTTGTTATTTTTTATCATATTCTTACAGCAATATTCCACATCCAGTAATTTCACAAAACTTAGAAAACTAAGAAAATAACTCATCTGCAAGCTGAAGGCTTCAGTGTAATTTTTTTCAGTAGAACAGGATATTTTACTGCACTGGTTACTACACTAAAAGGGACTTCTCTCCTCCCCCTCCCCCCACTCTGATTACTGTTCAATATCACACTTTTTCTTAAACACAATGAATCACGCCTAGTGTGAACTACGATGATTCATTGTAGTTAACGCTTCATTTCCATACCGTCTGTAACTATCCGTGTGACTTTATCCAGCAGGGGAGGTGTGTACTGATCTTTGTGTCTCATCATGTTTATTATGTTCTTTGTCATCTCTGCATTATCGCTCATTACCTTTGTTCTGTCCATGGCACATTTTGCACACTAAGCCATCCGAGTAGTGGTGGATCCCTCTATGGGTCCCACCAGACCAGCTTTCTTCCATTTATTTTGCCAAAAGGTCTGATGGTGCCAGGTAGGCTAACCTTGGCTATGTAGGTTAGCCAATCCCTTTATGTCTTTTGCTTTGTTTGGTTTTCTTTGTGGATTTTGTATACTGTACTGCAATGTTTGTTTTGTGATTCATTAGAGCTAGATTCAGGTCAGCTTGTTATTTTTCCTTTCCTTTCAAACTGCAACTGCATTTGTGATGTGGGAAACAGGATGTAAATACTTTCTTACAGTGAATGGCACCACTGGAGAGAGCATGTCTCTCAGTGTTGCAGAGAGGAAGATCCTGGCTGAGGAGTGGTGTCAGAAAGCCAAGGGCAAGTAAGTCATCACACAGCCTTTGTGTTTGTCAGTAGATTTGTCCATATGCTGAGTCTAATGCAGCAGGAAAAAGTCAACAGTTTGTGACATTTCTTATTTGTGCATGTCTCTACAGAATGGATCAGGTGATTGTGCACGTCGGCTGCATGTGTCTTAAAGATGCCCAAGAACTGGTGATTGGCTGCCTTTTTAAGTCGCAATGTAGACGCAAAGGCGTGTCTCTTAAAGAAAGTGTGCTAGTTACAGTAAACCAGGCTCACTGCAGTGAATATGGCTTATTTTTAGGAAATGTTTCATAAAGCAGGTTTAATAAGTCTATCCTGAATTACCATTGAAATGCAAACCTCCAGACTAGTAAGGCAAGTTTTCCATCAGAGCTTATATCCTTTTTAGCCTAACGTATCTGTGCGGTGTTCTAGTCACACTATGTGACTTTAAGATGCACTGTAATGAAAAAAAAGCCCATATATAAGTTTGACCCACCTTCAGCAATGAGTATGAACTCATAGATGGTCTACAACATGCTGCCAAAAGTTCTCAAAGTGTTAATATTAGTTTTTTTCATCACATTAATTGTTTTAGTATCCCTGTTAATTTGTTTCCACATTGACAATTCTACCTTTAGGCTTTTACATTTTTTTGGAATTAAGTTTTATTCCTGGAGGTATTGATGATGAAGCGTTTAAATATATATTGTTATGGTGGATACAAGTTCACCCATCTGCTAAGTTCAGTCGTAGATTTCCCACATTTTTCAAGGCTTTCGACATCAAATTATTTTTAGCATTTGCAAGTGGAGATCGTGAGAGTGTAGAATAGTAAAGACAAGGGGTGCACTTTAGTTCACCCGGTAGAGCAGGTTGGTATCTGACCTGCAGGCCCCCCACCCCTCTCTCGCTTTTGCCATTTTACGGAGACTATTTCTTGGCTCTGAGCAGTTGCTGGGCAACCAGTAAGGACTAGGAAGTTACTGTTTCCAGCCAAGAAATAGTCCATAGTTTTTACACTTTAGTATGGAATAAATGACCGAGATGTAACGTGTTAATTAGTGAGCTTTGGAGATGCTGGTATGCAGATTTTGATACCATTCAGCAGAACCAGGCTTCAGTCAGTTTCCCTTTTTATGCTAAGCTAAGGTAACCGACTGCTGATATAAGAGTGTTATCAATCTTCTCATATAATTCTCTGCCAGAAAGCGAAAAAAGCTATTCCTTTAAACCAGCTGTCAGCTTAAATGAAAAAATAAATACGGAATAGGTCAAGTACATTCCTAGAAATGATCAACGTATTTTTTTTTTTTTAAACAATGGGAACTTAAACATAGATCGAAACACCACAGTGATAGTATACTGTATAAACTACAAAGTTTAATATATCCACTGTAGCAGTAGATTCACATTGTTTTGATCTATAATATCCATGTTTCCTCTAGACTCGCCATGCAGCACAGATCAGGGCTGATGCCATAGCAGTCATTGCCCCCTCCTTCTTCAAGCCGAGCAATGCAGGTATGCAATGGTTTTATTTCCCCATATTCAAATGGAAATTCCTGCACACTGAAAATGTGCCACTTAACAACCACTTTCACATTTCACATGTCAATACTGTACTTGTCAAGCTCAGTTGGAAAGTAAGACCAAAAAAAAATAAAATATTTTTTCATGATGTAATGCATATTTCTTTCCTCTCATCCTGCTTCAGACGTGTTGAAGTCATTCCTCCAGGAAGTGGCTTCAGTTGCCCCAACTCTGCCTTTCTATTATTATCATCTTCCAGCTCTCACCGGTGTTAATGGTTAGTGCCTTGGATGACTGATTTTGCAGTTGCATACCATTTGGAAATAGAGCGACTCTGCATCCTTAACTACAGTAAAATCATATTGAATGTCTTTATTGATGACATACTGAATGTGACAGGGCATTGTTTTTTCTTCAGTGCCGGCAAGAGATGTGTTGGATGGTATTGAGAAACTCATTCCCTCCTTCAGAGGTGTGAAGTTCAGTGGGAGTGACCTGATGGACTTTGGCCGGTGTGTCAGCTATTGTCAGCCTCACTGGTCAGTCCTCTACGGCGTGGACGAGGTCAGCTCTTTCTCACTTTTTTTGGTCCAACTGTTTTGTGCTGTAGCTGCTTATGTTGCAAAATGACGTTTTGTGACTCTGACCTCCACCATAGAACCATTCTAAAACAATTTTCTGTCATTTTGCCATAGCAACTGCTTGCAGCTCTGGCCATGGGTGGCCATGGAGCAGTTGGCAGGTCAGTGTGTGATCCTGCGTAATGCACTGTCTCCTTTGATTCTTAAGTTATTTAGTAAATAAATAAAAATAAATTGGTCTTCATTTGTCTGCCCGCAGCACATATAACTATGCAGGGTGTCATTTCAACAAGCTCATATCAGCATTTGAGAATGGCGACCTTGTCCAAGCCAGGACAATACAGGTAATGTCCATCTACGTGTTGTTGCTACCGTCTTGTCTTTGATATTATACATACATTTTGGTTACTGACATCTTTGTCTAATTTCCATGAGCAGTTCAAGATGCAAGAGCTTCTCAGTCATGCCATGAAACTTGGTGAGCAACACTTGTCTCATAATGTTTTTCAGTCATATTATAGATGAGATAAATGAATGCTCCTGTTCTATAGCAGTCATAATCTACCTATAAGACTCCCCTATTGTTATTGACAGGCTTTGACCTGGGAGTGAACAAGCAGCTGATGAACGAGGTGTCAGGCTTGTGTCTTGGGCCCCCACGACTCCCTGTGATGCTGTGTCCTCCTGATCGCGCTCAGTCCATCGCATGGAAATATCACAGCATTTTCCCTGAATGCTGATGTGTTCATACTGGGTTGGTGAAATCCCTTGATAACTCAACACAGCAGTTCTGACTGAAACATTTACACTTTGAATCAAACTGTACCTTTTAAATAGGATCTTTTTCCATGAGTCAGTCAAATCTATTATGTTAACAAATATCTTAATCTCAGTGTTTCACATTTCATAAAATGTGAAAATAACTAACTCTCATAATCAAAGGAATGTGGCGCTCTTGTTTTTTGCTACATTTAGGGAACAAGAGGACTGTCACAAATCCCGTATATCATATTATCCTGTACTGTGTAAGCTGAGTCTCATTGAAGGAGTTTGACCACTTTAAGCCTTGTTTTGTAAATCACGTGGTGGCATTCCATTCATATTAATTAAAAATAATCACTTTAAAAAAGGGAATGAAAAGCGTCAAAGCTTTACTGTGTTTTGTGGTTCAGGTTTGTAGAATGTTTTGCCTCCGTCCACCGCCTCAATTATCACCAGTGAAATGAAAGTTGAACAATTTTCGACCTTGAAAATCACAGTTATGGAAAAGTGCTGACTTTAAGCTGATTCCATGAGAGGGACGATAACAGACAGAAGGGGCATTATTATGAACGCTGTTTCATGAAA
Source organism: Perca flavescens (assembly GCF_004354835.1). Taxonomy (NCBI): domain Eukaryota; kingdom Metazoa; phylum Chordata; class Actinopteri; order Perciformes; family Percidae; genus Perca; species Perca flavescens. The sequence continues at coordinate 15,055,464 of NC_041339.1, read as the reverse complement.
AAATAAACACTCCAGAAAAGGGTGTATAAAACATCCATGTTGTTAGAAGGGACTTTAAAACACTCGCAAATGAGAATCAGCCTTTGAGTAAGAATATATACCATCAGTTGTTATTAAATGTGTACTTTCTTATGTTTCATATATTGTGTAATAAAGTATCTTTGTTTTGTTATAACAAATAATCACTAGTTTCTTACTAATAAATGTTTTTAAATCCATTTGTTGGTTTACACTAATTCATGTCTTTTTCTTGTGTTCTGTAAGACCAGCACAAACGTGTGGGTGCAGCTGTGTCTCTGTCAATGTGTGTGTTCCTCATCGTCGTGGTGTCTAATCAGATGGAAATTCAGCATTGTCTCTGACTCGTTTTCTATCCTGATCTCTAGCTCTGTATTCACTAACATTTCCTTGAAATGCATGATAGTCTTTTTGGCCTGAAGTTACTACAATTCCCTGTACTTGTTTGTGTATTTGTATAAATGATAATTCAATTGTAAATCTGTTGTGGATTTTCTTTTGCTGGCTAAATTTAGTTGGTGAAGAGTTTGGGGTACTTTCAAGAAATCCTCTGAGAACAATGTTTGCCCTTCTCAGACTACATGAGTTTGGGGATTACCCTCAAATTCTGCCTGTTGTTGACCTCATCAGTGGATGGATTTCATCAACTAGTAATTAACCCACTAAGACAGACATAAGCAGCATTCACTGATCAGCATTCTGATGTAGGATTTTAAAAGTAAAGGCTTTGAAAATGTCCAAATAAAGCTATATTTTAACTCTTTTTGAGGCTGCTGTAAAAACAAAACCTCCTGTTTAGCTAGACTAATTTCACTTCAGAGTGATAGTACACCACTCCAGACTGTCACTCGGGTAATATCAGAGCATTCTGATGTAGGATTTTAAAATGAAAGGCTTTGAAAATGTCCAATTAAAGCTATATTTTAACTTATTTTCAGGCTGCTCTAAAAATTAAACCTTCTGTTTAGACAGACTCATTTCACATCACAGTGATAGTACAACAGCCCCAGACTGTCACTCAGGTATTATTGGACCCAGGGGCACCATATAGGGGGGAAAATTCCAAGGGCCCATAACTGACAGGGGCCCCAAAAAATAGGTAAAAACTAATATAAAATTATTAAACCATCATCATTCAGTATATATTTCAAATATAATAATGCAATAAATGATCTCTTTGTTTTCACTTGTTTTTGGCAGTAAAAGTTAAATATCCCCAATGACCAAAAAGTAAACATCCATATTGACTGACCACCCGCCTGTAAACAATGTTTAGTTACAGTCAGTAGATGCGCCAGAACTACAGGGACCACAATGTTGCCAAGTAACTTAAATCAAAATCTGAAAAAGGAAAGAGAGAAAAGACAGAGAGGAAAGACAAACGAAAGGGTGTCAAACTGTAACCCAGTTTTTCACCAAGAAAGGTGGGTAGCCTATAGTCTGTGAGTGGTATTAACCTGTTGGCTTGTACATAGGGAAATAAGCTAGCTACAGACTAGTGTTAGTTTACATTTAATCACCATTTAATCAGTGCAGGGAAACGTTTAGCAAGATATTCATATTAAATCATTGACCCTGCCCCTTTTAGCAGACTTAACAACAGATGAGTCAGCAGCACCCAAGTCTCCCCCTAACTGTGCCCCTCCAATTTAATGGCATGCCAGTTAGCATCATTGCAGGAAGTCTGTGGGGATTTCTCTGTCTCTCTTGCTCTTTTTACCATTACAAAAAAGAAAATGAAATATGTATTAATGACAGAAATTCAAACACATTAATAACAATTATTTTCTCACATAATGATCATTATGAAATAAAATTAAAAAAACAACAACCTACTGTCTGTACTGGATGCTGGACAGTTGGAAACAGTGAGTAGCTTACCTGAGCATGCATATAAGATACAGACAGTATTAAAATAACCCAGTTTCATATGTTCATTTAGATTGAATTATGGAATGACATCTATAGATACAGACTTTATTATTCCCATCGTGAAGGGCAATTTATTTGATCAAATTTGCATCAAATAGTGAACTGCATACTAGACTTGCATGCATCTACAAATCGCCAGCAGTAAATATTGTGCTAGTACTAGTATTGAACTACAAGACAGTTGCAAGCCTTTAATTAGAGTTATGTAAAGCTTTTGATGGGACAGTTGGTCCTAGAGATGTGGTGACAACAGCTGTGCCCAGGGGGCCCAATTTGATTTTTTGTCATGGGGCCCAAAATTCCTGGCGGTGCCCCTGATTGGACCATTCTGTAAAATTAAAGGCTTTGAAATTGTCCAATTAAAACTATATTTTAACTATTTTTCAGGCTGCTGATTTTCAACCTTTTCAGGCTAGTCTAAAAATGAAACCTCCTGTTTAGTAGTGGTGGGCAGATCGAGGCATCGTGAAACAATGAAACAGTTGAAGCAAATGTGCCATATTGTGTCGAGGCTTCGAAACAATACAACACCCGTCTCAACAATGACACCTAGTGGTCACTTGCAGGTGTTGATCTGAAACAACCTTGACAACGAGCCATTAAAAAAAAAAATGTATTATTGTATTTTTTATTTTTTATTTATGTGAAGCCTGTAGGCTCCTCACTGTGCATAATGTTATTTTGGTCATGAAAAATGAATATTAATAAAAGAAATCAAGCCACAATGTCTCACTTTTTTATAGAATTTTATTCAAAAATATTAATTTCTCTGCTGTGGAAGGACTTAGCCTACTTCTTTTTTTACAGATAATTTCTCCAGCCTTTGAAAAAATCCTCTCACAAGGGACACTTGTTGCTGGCATGCAAAGATATCTTTTAGCAAGGACATACAAATGAGGAAAGATTACTGCTCTCTCTTTCCAATAAGTTAGGGGATCATGAGCTCTGGGCAAAAAATGCATAGTTGAGGTATTTTTTCACTTCCACTGTGGCATCAGCTGGAACATTGTGTATCATCTGGGTTTTACGGATACGATCATCCCATAAACTGTCCTGTGTTTCTACTGGTGTTGATGTAGATTATGATGGGCCTGATGTTGACATTTGTGGCTCTGAATGAAAATGAAAACGGAGCTTCCATATCTATCTATCTATCTATCTATCTATCTATCTATCTATCTATCTATCTATCTATCTATCTATCTATATATGTATCTATCTATTAATGTGTCACTGTATGTATACTCTGTCTCTAGCCTATCAGTCAATGTGTAAATTTAAATGTAAGCCTAAATATAACTAAACAAATTGCACTATAAATGTCACTTTATCACCAAAAATCTGCTATCTCAAAATCAAACTCCTCTCACAAAAACCCAAGAGGTCAAGATGTATTGACTTCACTTTTATACAGATATGCGATTGTGTGGTCTGTTCCCTGTCAATCAAACTCTGATTCGGCGGACCATGCCACCTGTCGAAACACTTGTGAAACACTCCGAAGCTTCATTTAGCCGTAGTCACGTGACATGGGTGTTTTGAATCACGCTTCGGATCAGTGTTTCGAAACATCTGCGCTTCGGGATCTCGACAAAGCTTCGGAACGTCAGTTTCGCGTCAGCCATCCCTACTGTTTAGACTCATTTCACCTCTGAGTGATAGTACACCACTCCCAGACTGTCACTTGGATTTTAAAATGAAAGGCTTTGAAAATAACCAGTTAAAGCTTTATTTTAACTCTTTTCAGGCTGTTCTAAAGATGAAACCTCCTGTTTAGACGGACTCATTTCACCCCAAATGGCCAAATATGGCTCCCCGTCCAAATCTGATTCACATACTACAGCTCCCCATCTTCCCATTGATACTCAGCATGACCACATCTCCCGTGGTATTATGGAGAAAACCCAGCTCCAAAGAAACCAGACTCTAGTATAGAATCTGCTTTCAAATTCAATGGGGAGCCATTTTTGGCCATTTGGGGGCAGTGCAAAGTCAGGCACTTTAGCAATAGAATTTTCAAAATCTTGATTTTGTTGCAGCTGGGTTTTCTCCATAATACCATGGTAGATATGGACGTGCTAGGCATCAGTGGGACCGGGAGGAGCAGTAGTATAGAATCAGCTCTCAAATTCAACGGGGAACCATTTTTGGCCATTTGAGGGCAATGCAAAGTCAGGCACTTTAGCAATAGAATTATTAAAATCTTGATTTCTTTGGAGCGGGGTTTTCTCTTTGGAGCTGGTTTTCTCCATAATTCCATGGTAGATATGGACATGTATGGTCAAAACCTTGATTTCTCCATAATTCCAAGGTATATTATGGACATGCTGGGCATCAATGGGACAATGAAGATCTGTATTATGTGAATCAGGTTGCAATTTCAATGGGGAGCCGTATTTGGCCATTTGGGGACACTGCAAATTGAGGCACTTTAGCAATAGAATGGTCAAAGGCACTTTAGCAACAGAATGGTCTGTACCTTGATTTCTCTGGAGCTCGGTTTTCTCCATAATTACAGGGTAGATATGGACATGCTGGATATCAATGGGACACTGAAGATCTGTGTTATGTGAATCAGGTTTCCATTTCAACGGGGAGCCATATTTGCCCATTTGGGGGCACTGCAAAGTAAGTCACTTTAGTAATAGAATGGTCAAAGGCACTTTAGCAATAGAATCATCAACATCTTGTTTTCTCCATAATGCCAAGGTATTTATGGACATGCTGGATATCAATGGGACACTTCTGATCTGTATTATGTGAATCAGGTTTCCATTTCAACGGGGAGCCATATTTGGCCATTTGGGGGCACTGCAAAGTGAGTCACTTTAGCAATAGAATGGTCTGTACCTTGATTTCACTGGAGCTGGGTTTTCTCCATAATTCCAGGGTAGACATAGACATGCTGGATATCAATGGGACACTGAAGATCTGTGTTATGTGAATCAGGTTTCCATTTCAACGGGGAGCCATGTTTGGCCATTTGGGGGCACTGCAAAGTAAGTCACTTTAGTAATAAAATGGTCAAAGGCACTTTAGCAGTAGAATGGTCAAAGGCACTTTAGCAATAGAATGGTCTGTACCTTGATTTTTCTGTAGCTGGGTTTTCTCCATAATTCCAGGGTAGATATGGACATGGTGGATATCAATGGGACACTTAAGATCTGTGGTATGTGAATCAGGTTTCCATTTCAACGGGGAGCCATATTTGGACATTTGGGGGCACTGCAAAATAAGTTTCTTTAGTAATAGAATGGTCAAAGGCACTTTAGCAATAGAATGGTCTGTACCTTGATTTCACTAGAGCTGGGTTTTCTCCATAATTCCAGGGTAGATATGGACATGGTGGATATCAATGGGACACTTAAGATCTGTGGTATGTGAATCAGGTTTCCATTTCAACGGGGAGCCATATTTGGCCATTTGGGGGCACTGCAAAATAAGTTTCTTTAGTAATAGAATGGTCAAAGGCACTTTAGCAATAGAATGGTCTGTACCTTGATTTCACTGGAGCTGGGTTTTCTCCATAATTCCAAGGTAGATATGGACATGCTGGGCATCAATGGGACATTGAAGATCTGTGTTATGTGAATCAGGTTTCCATTTCAACGGGGAGCCATATTTGGCCATTTGGGGGCACTGCAAAGTAAGTCACTTTTGTAATAGAATTGTCAAAGGCAGTTTAGTAATAGAATCATCAAAATCTTGTTTTCAGACATTGCAGACATTACAGTTAGACATTACAGTCATTACAGTTAGACATTACAAACATCACAGTTAGACATTACAGTTAGACATTACAGACATTACAGTTTAACATTACAGACATTACAGACATTACAGTTAGACATTACAGACATTACAGTCATTACAGATATTACAGACATTACAGACATTACAGTTAGACATTACAGACATTACAGTTAGACATTACAGACATTACAGTTAGACATGACAGCCATTACAGTTAGACATGACAGACATTACAGTTAGACATTACAGACACTACAGTTAGACATTACAGACATTACAGTTGGACATTAAAGACATTACAGACATTACAGTTAGACATTAGAGACATGACAGTTGGACATTACAGACATTACACTTGGACATTACAGACATTACAATTGGACATTACACTTAGATGTTACAGACATTACACTTAGATGTTACAGACATTACAGTTGGACATTACAGATATTACAGTTAGACATTACAGACATTACAGTTAGACATTACAGACATTACAGTTAGACATTACAGACATTACAGTTGGACATTACACATTACAGACATTACAGTTAGACATTACAGACATTACAGTTGGACATTACAGACATTACATTTGGACATTACAGTTGGACATTACATACATTACAGTTAGACATTACAGACATTACAGACATTACAGTTAGACATTACAGACATTACAGTTGGACATTACAGACATTACAGTTAGACATTACAGACATTACATTACAGACATTACAGTTAGACATTACAGACATTACAGTTACAGTTGGACATTACAGACATTACAGTTAGACATTACAGACATTACAATTGGACAGACATTACAGTTAGACATTACAGACATTACAGTTAGACATTACAGACATTACAGTTGGATATTACAGACATTACAGACATTACAGTTAGACATTAGATACATGACAGTTGGACATTACAGACATTACACTTGGACATTACAGACATTACAATTGGACATTACACTTAGATGTTACATTACAGACATTACAGTTGGACATTACAGACATTACAGTTAGACATTACAGACATTACAGTTGGACATTACAGACATTACAGACATTACAGTTAGACATTACAGGCATTACAGTTAGACATGACAGACATTACAGTTAGACAAGACAGACATTACAGTTAGACATTACAGACACTACAGTTAGACATTACAGACATTACAGTTGGACATTACAGACATTACAGTTAGACATTAGAGACATGACAGTTGGACATTACAGACATTACACTTGGACATTACAGACATTACAATTGGACATTACACTTAGATGTTACAGACATTACAGTTGGACATTACAGATATTACAGTTAGACATTACAGACATTACAGTTAGACATTACAGACATTACAGTTAGACATTACAGGCATTACAGTTAGACATGACAGACATTACAGTTAGACAAGACAGAAATTACAGTTAGACATTACAGACACTACAGTTAGACATTACAGACATTACAGTTGGACATTAAAGACATTACAGACATTACAGTTAGACATTAGAGACATGACAGTTGGACATTACAGACATTACACTTGGACATTACAGACATAACAATTGGACATTACACTTAGATGTTACAGACATTGCAGTTGGACATTACAGATATTACAGTTAGACATTACAGGCATTACAGTTAGACATTACAGATATTACAGTTGGACATTACAGACATTGGACATTACAGACATTACAGTTAGACATTACAGACATTACAGTTGGACATTACAGGCATTACAGTTAGACATTACAGACATTACAGTTGGACATTACAGACATTACAGTTGGACATTACAGTTAGACATTACAGTCATTACAGTTAGATATTACAGACATCACAGTTAGACATTACAGACATTACAGATAGACATTACAGGCACTACAGTTAGACATTACAGACATTACAGTTAGACATTACAGACATTACAGTTAGACATTACAGACATTACAGTTAGACATTACAGACATTACAGTTGGACATTACAGACATTACAGTTAGACATTACAGACATTACAGACATTACAGTTAGACATTACAGACATTACAGTTAGAAATTAAAAGACATTACAGTTGGACATTACAGACATTACTGTTAGACATTACAGACATTACAGTTAGACATTACAGGCATTACAGTTAGACATTACAGACATTACAGTTAGACATTACAGTTGGACATTACAGACATTATTACACATTGGACATTACAGACATTACAGTTAGACATTACAGACATTACAGTTGGACATTACAGACATTACAGTTAGACATTACAGACATTACAGACATTACAGTTAGACATTACAGACATTAGACATTACAGAAATTACAGACATTACAGGTAGACATTACAGGCATTACAGTTAGAGATTAAAGACATTACAGTTAGACATTACAGACATTACAGTTAGACATTACAGACATTACAGTTAGACATTACAGACATTACAGTTAGACATTACAGACATTACAGTTAGACATTACAGTTAGACATTACAGTTAGACATTACAGACATTACAGTTAGACATTACATACATTACAGTTAGACATTACAGACATTACAGTTGGACATTACAGACATTACATTTGGACATTACAGTTGGACATTACATACATTACAGTTAGACATTACAGACATTACAGACAAAACATTACAGTTAGACATTACAGACATTACAGACATTACAGTTAGACATTACAGACATTACAGTTGGACATTACAGATTACATTTAGACATTACAGACATTACAGTTAGACATTACAGACATTACAGTTAGACATTACAGTTAGACATTACAGACATTACAGTTAGACATTACAGACATTACAGTTAGACATTACAGACATTACAGTTACAGACATTACAGTTGGACATTACAGTTAGACATTACAGACATTACAGTTAGACATTACAGACATTACAGTTAGACATTACAGACATTACAGTTGGACATTACAGTTGGACATTACAGACATTACAGACATTACAGTTAGACATTACAGACATTACAGTTGGACATTACAGACATTACACTTGGACATTACAGACATTACAATTGGACATTACATTTTGGACATTACATTACAGACATTACACTTAGATGTTACAGACATTACAGTTAGACATTACAGACATTACAGTTGGACATTACAGACATTACAGTTAGACATAGACATTACAGTTGGACATTACAGACATTACAGTTGGACATTACAGACATTACAGTTAGACATTACAGACATTACAGTTGGACATTACAGACATTACAGTTGGACATTACAGACATTACAGGACATTACAGACATTACAGACAGACATTACAGTTGGACATTACAGACATTACAGTTAGACATTACAGACATTACAGTTAGACATTACAGACATTACAGTTGGACATTACAGACATTACAGACATTACAGTTACATTACAGACATTACAGTTAGACATTACAGGACATTACAGACATTACAGTTAGACATTACAGACATTACAGTTGGACATTACAGACATTACAGTTAGACAGACATTACAGTTACATTAGACATTACAGACATTACAGTTAGACATTACAGACATTACAGTTAGACATTACAGACAGTTAGACATTACAGACATTACAGTTGGACATTACAGACATTACAGTTGGACAGTTAGACATTACAGACATGACAGTTGGACATTACAGACATTACACTTGGACATTACAGACATTACAATTGGACATTACACTTAGATGTTACAGACATTACAGTTGGACATTACAGACATTACAGTTAGACATTACAGTTAGACATTACAGACATTACAGTTAGACATTACAGATATTACAGTTGGACATTACAGACATTACAGTTAGACATTACAGACATTACAGTTGGACATTACAGACATTACAGTTGGACATTACAGACATTACAGTTGGACATTACAGACATTACAGTTGGACATTACAGACATTACAGTTGGACATTACAGACATTACAGTTAGACATTACAGACATTACAGTTAGACATTACAGACATTACAGTTAGACATTACAGACATTACAGTTAGACATTACAGACATTACAGTTAGGACATTACAGACATTACAGACATTACAGTTAGACATTACAGACATTACAGTTGGACACAGACATTACAGTTAGACATTACAGACACATTACACATTACATTACACAGTTAGACATTACATTACAGTTGGACATTACAGACATTACAGTTAGACATTACAGACATTACAGTTGGACATTACACACATTACAGTTGGACATTACAGACATTACAGTTAGACATTACAGACATTACAGTTAGACATTACAGACATTACAGTTACAGACATTACAGTTAGACATTACATTACAGTTAGACATTACAGTTACATTACAGGCATTACAGTTAGACATTACAGACATTACAGTTAGACATTACAGACATTACAGTTGGACATTACAGACATTACAGTTAGACATTACAGACATTACAGTTAGACATTACAGACATTACAGTTACATTACAGTTAGACATTACAGACATTACAGTTAGACATTACAGACACAGACATTACAGTTAGACATTACAGACATTACAGTTGGACATTACAGACATTACAGTTAGACATTACAGACATTACAGTTAGACATTACAGACATTACAGTTAGACATTACAGACATTACAGTTAGACATTACAGACATTACAGTTGGACATTACAGACATTACAGACATGGACATTACACATTACAGACATTACAGACATTACAGTTAGACATTACAGACATTACAGTTTTACAGACATTACAGTTGACATTACATACATTACAGTTAGACATTACAGACATTACAGACATTACAGTTAGACATTACAGACATTACAGTTAGACATTACAGACATTACAGTTAGACATTACAGACATTACAGACATTACACATTACAGTTAGACATTACAGACATTACAGTTGGACATTACAGACATTACAGTTGGACATTACAGTTAGACATTACAGACATTACAGTTAGACATTACAGACATTACAGTTAGACATTACAGACATTACAGTTGGACATTACAGACATTACATTTGGACATTACAGTTGGACATTACAGACATTACAGTTAGACATTACAGACATTACAGTTAGACATTACAGACATTACAGTTATTACATTTAGACATTACAGTTAGACATTACAGACATTACAGTTAGACATTACAGACATTACAGTTACACATTACAGACATTACAGTTACAGACAGACATTACAGACATTACAGACATTACAGTTGGACATTACAGACATTACAGACATTACAGTTAGACATTACAGACATTACAGTTGGACATTACAGACATTACAGTTGGACATTACAGACATTACAACATTACAGACATTACAGTTGGACATTACAGACATTACAGACATTACAGTTGGACATTACAGATTACAGTTGACATTACAGTTACAGACATTACAGTTGGACATTACAGACATTACAGTAGACATTTACAGACATTACAGTTAGACATTACAGGCA
>NC_041339.1:14989647-15043683 GCF_004354835.1 Perca flavescens | reverse complement strand
ATTTCACGCCAGGGTGATAGTATACACATCCCTTAATGTCCCTGTGCATTTTCGGAGCATTCTGATGAAGGAATTTTAAAAATAAAGGCTTAAATGTCAACTTAAAGCTATATTTCAACTCTGTTTGAGGCTGCTATTTAAAGCCATATTGTAAGTCTTATTCAGGCTGCTCTAAAAACCAAACCTCCATATTAGCCAGACTGATTTCACCCCAGGGTGATAGTATACACATCCCTTAATGTCCCTGTGCATTTTCGGAGCATTCTGATGAAGGATTTTAAAAATAAAGGCTTAAATGTCAACTTAAAGCTATATTTCAACTCTGTTTGAGGCTGCTATTTAAAGCCATATTGTAAGTCTTATTCAGGCTGCTCTAAAAACCAAACCTCCATATTAGCCAGACTGATTTCACCCCAGGGTGATAGTATACACATCCCTTAATGTCCCTGTGCATTTTCGGAGCATTCTGATGAAGGATTTTAAAAATAAAGGCTTAAATGTCAACTTAAAGCTATATTTCAACTCTGTTTGAGGCTGCTATTTAAAGCCATATTGTAAGTCTTATTCAGGCTGCTCTAAAAACCAAACCTCCATATTAGCCAGACTGATTTCACCCCAGGGTGATAGTATACACATCCCTTAATGTCCCTGTGCATTTTCGGAGCATTCTGATGAAGGATTTTAAAAATAAAGGCTTAAATGTCAACTTAAAGCTATATTTCAACTCTGTTTGAGGCTGCTATTTAAAGCCATATTTTAAGTCTTATTCAGGCTGCTCTAAAAACCAAACCTCCATATTAGCCAGACTGATTTCACCCCAGGGTGATAGTATACACATCCCTTAATGTCCCTGTGCATTTTCGGAGCATTCTGATGAAGTTTTTTAAAAATAAAGGCTTAAATGTCAACTTAAAGCTATATTTCAACTCTGTTTGAGGCTGCTATTTAAAGCCATATTTTAAGTCTTATTCAGGCTGCTCTAAAAACCAAACCTCCATATTAGCCAGACTGATTTCACCCCAGGGTGATAGTATACATCCCTTAATGTCCCTGTGCATTTTCGGAGCATTCTGATGAAGGATTTTAAAAATAAAGGCTTAAATGTCAACTTAAAGCTATATTTCAACTCTGTTTGAGGCTGCTATTTAAAGCCATATTGTAAGTCTTATTCAGGCTGCTCTAAAAACCAAACCTCCATATTAGCCAGACTGATTTCACCCCAGGGTGATAGTATACACATCCCTTAATGTCCCTGTGCATTTTCGGAGCATTCTGATGAAGGATTTTAAAAATAAAGGCTTAAATGTCAACTTAAAGCTATATTTCAACTCTGTTTGAGGCTGCTATTTAAAGCCATATTGTAAGTCTTATTCAGGCTGCTCTAAAAACCAAACCTCCATATTAGCCAGACTGATTTTCACCCAGGGTGATAGTATACACATCCCTTAATGTCCCTGTGCATTTTCGGAGCATTCTGATGAAGGATTTTAAAAATAAAGGCTTAAATGTCAACTTAAAGCTATATTTCAACTCTGTTTGAGGCTGCTATTTAAAGCCATATTGTAAGTCTTATTCAGGCTGCTCTAAAAACCAAACCTCCATATTAGCCAGACTGATTTCACCCCAGGGTGATAGTATACACATCCCTTAATGTCCCTGTGCATTTTCGGAGCATTCTGATGAAGGTTTTTAAAAATAAAGGCTTAAATGTCAACTTAAAGTTATATTTCAACTCTGTTTGAGGCTGCTATTTAAAGCCATATTGTAAGTCTTATTCAGGCTGCTCTAAAAACCAAACCTCCATATTAGCCAGACTGATTTCACCCCAGGGTGATAGTATACACATCCCTTAATGTCCCTGTGCATTTTCGGAGCATTCTGATGAAGGTTTTTAAAAATAAAGGCTTAAATGTCAACTTAAAGCTATATTTCAACTCTGTTTGAGGCTGCTATTTAAAGCCATATTGTAAGTCTTATTCAGGCTGCTCTAAAAACCAAACCTCCATATTAGCCAGACTGATTTCACCCCAGGGTGATAGTATACACATCCCTTAATGTCCCTGTGCATTTTCGGAGCATTCTGATGAAGGATTTTAAAAATAAAGGCTTAAATGTCAACTTAAAGCTATATTTCAACTCTGTTTGAGGCTGCTATTTAAAGCCATATTGTAAGTCTTATTCAGGCTGCTCTAAAAACCAAACCTCCATATTAGCCAGACTGATTTCACCCCAGGGTGATAGTATACACATCCCTTAATGTCCCTGTGCATTTTCGGAGCATTCTGATGAAGGATTTTAAAAATAAAGGCTTAAATGTCAACTTAAAGCTATATTTCAACTCTGTTTGAGGCTGCTATTTAAAGCCATATTGTAAGTCTTATTCAGGCTGCTCTAAAAACCAAACCTCCATATTAGCCAGACTGATTTCACCCCAGGGTGATAGTATACACATCCCTTAATGTCCCTGTGCATTTTCGGAGCATTCTGATGAAGGATTTTAAAAATAAAGGCTTAAATGTCAACTTAAAGCTATATTTCAACTCTGTTTGAGGCTGCTATTTAAAGCCATATTGTAAGTCTTATTCAGGCTGCTCTAAAAACCAAACCTCCATATTAGCCAGACTGATTTCACCCCAGGGTGATAGTATACACATCCCTTAATGTCCCTGTGCATTTTCGGAGCATTCTGATGAAGGATTTTAAAAATAAAGGCTTAAATGTCAACTTAAAGCTATATTTCAACTCTGTTTGAGGCTGCTATTTAAAGCCATATTGTAAGTCTTATTCAGGCTGCTCTAAAACCAAACCTCCATATTAGCCAGACTGATTTCACCCCAGGGTGATAGTATACACATCCCTTAATGTCCCTGTGCATTTTCGGAGCATTCTGATGAAGGTTTTTAAAATAAAGGCTTAAATGTCAACTTAAAGCTATATTTCAACTCTGTTTGAGGCTGCTATTTAAAGCCATATTGTAAGTCTTATTCAGGCTGCTCTAAAAAAACCAAACCTCCATATTAGCCAGACTGATTTCACCCCAGGGTGATAGTATACACATCCCTTAATGTCCCTGTGCATTTTCGGAGCATTCTGATGAAGGATTTTAAAAATAAAGGCTTAAATGTCAACTTAAAGCTATATTTCAACTCTGTTTGAGGCTGCTATTTAAAGCCATATTGTAAGTCTTATTCAGGCTGCTCTAAAAACCAAACCTCCATATTAGCCAGACTGATTTCACCCCAGGGTGATAGTATACACATCCCTTAATGTCCCTGTGCATTTTCGGAGCATTCTGATGAAGGATTTTAAAAATAAAGGCTTAAATGTCAACTTAAAGCTATATTTCAACTCTGTTTGAGGCTGCTATTTAAAGCCATATTGTAAGTCTTATTCAGGCTGCTCTAAAAACCAAACCTCCATATTAGCCAGACTGATTTCACCCCAGGGTGATAGTATACACATCCCTTAATGTCCCTGTGCATTTTCGGAGCATTCTGATGAAGGATTTTAAAAATAAAGGCTTAAATGTCAACTTAAAGCTATATTTCAACTCTGTTTGAGGCTGCTATTTAAAGCCATATTGTAAGTCTTATTCAGGCTGCTCTAAAAAACCAAACCTCCATATTAGCCAGACTGATTTCACCCCAGGGTGATAGTATACACATCCCTTAATGTCCCTGTGCATTTTCGGAGCATTCTGATGAAGGATTTTAAAAATAAAGGCTTAAATGTCAACTTAAAGCTATATTTCAACTCTGTTTGAGGCTGCTATTTAAAGCCATATTGTAAGTCTTATTCAGGCTGCTCTAAAAACCAAACCTCCATATTAGCCAGACTGATTTCACCCAGGGTGATAGTATACACATCCCTTAATGTCCCTGTGCATTTTCGGAGCATTCTGATGAAGGATTAAAAATAAAGGCTTAAATGTCAACTTAAAGCTATATTTCAACTCTGTTTGAGGCTGCTATTTAAAGCCATATTGTAAGTCTTATTCAGGCTGCTCTAAAACCAAACCTCCATATTAGCCAGACTGATTTCACCCCAGGGTGATAGTATACACATCCCTTAATGTCCCTGTGCATTTTCGGAGCATTCTGATGAAGGAAAGTAAAAATAAAGGCTTAAATGTCAACTTAAAGCTATATTTCAACTCTGTTTGAGGCTGCTATTTAAAGCCATATTGTAAGTCTTATTCAGGCTGCTCTAAAAACCAAACCTCCATATTAGCCAGACTGATTTCACCCCAGGGTGATAGTATACACATCCCTTAATGTCCCTGTGCATTTTTGGAGCATTCTGATGAAGGATTTTAAAAATAAAGGCTTAAATGTCAACTTAAAGCTATATTTCAACTCTGTTTGAGGCTGCTATTTAAAGCCATATTGTAAGTCTTATTCAGGCTGCTCTAAAACCAAACCTCCATATTAGCCAGACTGATTTCACCCCAGGGTGATAGTATACACATCCCTTAATGTCCCTGTGCATTTTCGGAGCATTCTGATGAAGGATTTTAAAAATAAAGGCTTAAATGTCCACTTAAAGCTATATTTCAACTCTGTTTGAGGCTGCTATTTAAAGCCATATTGTAACTCTATTTCAGGCTGCTCTAAAACCAAACCTCCATCTTAGCCAGACTGATTTCACCCCAGGGTGATAGTATACACATCCCTTAATGTCCCTGTGCATTTTCGGAGCATTCTGATGAAGGATTTTAAAAATAAAGGCTTAAATGTCCACTTAAAGCTATATTTCAACTCTGTTTGAGGCTGCTATTTAAAGCCATATTGTAAGTCTTATTCAGGCTGCTCTACAAACCAAACCTCCATCTTAGCCAGACTGATTTCACCCCAGGGTGATAGTATACACATCCCTTAATGTCCCTGTGCATTTTCGGAGCATTCTGATGAAGGAATTTTAAAAATAAAGGCTTAAATGTCAACTTAAAGCTATATTTCAACTCTGTTTGAGGCTGCTATTTAAAGCCATATTGTAAGTCTTATTCAGGCTGCTCTAAAAACCAAACCTCCATATTAGCCAGACTGATTTCACCCCAGGGTGATAGTATACACATCCCTTAATGTCCCTGTGCATTTTTGGAGCATTCTGATGAAGGATTTTAAAAATAAAGGCTTAAATGTCAACTTAAAGCTATATTTCAACTCTGTTTGAGGCTGCTATTTAAAGCCATATTGTAAGTCTTATTCAGGCTGCTCTAAAACCAAACCTCCATATTAGCCAGACTGATTTCACCCCAGGGTGATAGTATACACATCCCTTAATGTCCCTGTGCATTTTCGGAGCATTCTGATGAAGGATTTTAAAAAATAAAGGCTTAAATGTCAACTTAAAGCTATATTTCAACTCTGTTTGAGGCTGCTATTTAAAGCCATATTGTAAGTCTTATTCAGGCTGCTCTAAAAACCAAACCTCCATATTAGCCAGAACTGATTTCACCCCAGGGTGATAGTATACACATCCCTTAATGTCCCTGTGCATTTTCGGAGCATTCTGATGAAGGATTTAAAAAATAAAGGCTTAAATGTCAACTTAAAGCTATATTTCAACTCTGTTTGAGGCTGCTATTTAAAGCCATATTGTAAGTCTTATTCAGGCTGCTCTAAAAACCAAACCTCCATATTAGCCAGACTGATTTCACCCCAGGGTGATAGTATACACATCCCTTAATGTCCCTGTGCATTTTCGGAGCATTCTGATGAAGGATTTTAAAAATAAAGGCTTAAATGTCAACTTAAAGCTATATTTCAACTCTGTTTGAGGCTGCTATTTAAAGCCATATTGTAAGTCTTATTCAGGCTGCTCTAAAACCAAACCTCCATATTAGCCAGACTGATTTCACCCCAGGGTGATAGTATACACATCCCTTAATGTCCCTGTGCATTTTCGGAGCATTCTGATGAAGGATTTTAAAAATAAAGGCTTAAATGTCAACTTAAAGCTATATTTCAACTCTCTGTTTGAGGCTGCTATTTAAAAGCCATATTGTAAGTCTTATTCAGGCTGCTCTAAAAACCAAACCTCCATATTAGCCAGACTGATTTCACCCCAGGGTGATAGTATACACATCCCTTAATGTCCCTGTGCATTTTTGGAGCATTCTGATGAAGGATTTTAAAAATAAAGGCTTAAATGTCAACTTAAAGCTATATTTCAACTCTGTTTGAGGCTGCTATTTAAAGCCATATTGTAAGTCTTATTCAGGCTGCTCTAAAAACCAAACCTCCATATTAGCCAGACTGATTTCACCCCAGGGTGATAGTATACACATCCCTTAATGTCCCTGTGCATTTTCGGAGCATTCTGATGAAGGATTTTAAAAACAAAGGCTAAAATGTCAACTTAAAGCTATATTTCAACTCTGTTTGAGGCTGCTATTTAAAGCCATATTGTAAGTCTTATTCAGGCTGCTCTAAAACCAAACCTCCATATTAGCCAGACTGATTTCACCCCAGGGTGATAGTATACACATCCCTTAATGTCCCTGTCCATTTTCGGAGCATTCTGATGAAGGATTGTAAAAATAAAGGCTTAAATGTCCACTTAAAGCTATATTTCAACTCTGTTTGAGGCTGCTATTTAAAGCCATATTGTAAGTCTTATTCAGGCTGCTCTATTCCCAGATATTTATGGACGTGCTGGGCATCAATGGGACACTGAAGATCTGTGTTATGTGAATCAGGTTTCCATTTCAACGGGGAGCCATATTTGGCCATTTGGGGGCACTGCAAAGTAAGTCACTTTAGTAATAGAATGGTCAAATGCACTTTAGCAACAGAGTGGATTGTACCTTGATTTCTCTGTAGCTGGGTTTTCTTCATGATTCCAAGGTATTTATGGACATGCTGGACATCAATGGGACACTGAAGATCTATGTTATGTGAGTCAGGTTTCCATTTCAACGGGGATTAGGGATTAGTGGCGTAAGAGGGATATCATTCTGTGCAATAAGATGAATGGAAATGGAAAGGTGGGGTAATGATTCAAGTCAAGCAGTGTCCTATTTTGTGGTCATAGCATAATTCCCTGGGCTGACTGCATTCAACATCTCATTTTATTATTATCTTGACACCAGTAAAAATACTATCATGTTCATATCAAGGCTTCTTTACTGTCTTCTAAAAAATAGCTATGTTTTTTTTTTTACACTTACTTGAAGTGACAGGGCACTTTTTCTGTAAAGTATTTACATAGAAATCATATTTGCAGAAATAATGAACACAATAATCATCGGTATAGGCTACACTCATTGAACTGCATACAGCACTGCATAACAGATTACTAATTGTATTTTTTAAGATTCTTATCAAATAAACATTTTGTCAATTATTTTAGGATAAGAACATTTTTTGAACTCTTTATATTAGTCAAAGTAGGCTAAACTCATAAAAGTCTAATTATTAATTATTATTATTAGAATAAAATAGAATGCCTTTTATTGTCATTATACACATACGACGAGATTGCAGCAACTCATTTCCCAGTGTCAACATGTACTTAAGAGAAATGTAACATGTAATAATATAAGTAGTGCAAAAGAAATGTGGGGGAGGGTGTAAGGTGCACAGTTCATTGGAAACAGTATTCAGTCAAAAATCATAGTCTTCCTCAGTGGATGGAGACATGGGAAGACGACAGGTGTCTTGGTCTTATACAAAATAATTCTACATGATGTATGACGACGATGATAATAATACACTAGGAAATGAAATAAAGTAAGAAAAGTCACTATGGACACAAACATTCAGTCTTTGTAGAAAACGTTATAAGTAAAAGTGATACGGAACTGTATTTGTGGTCACAAATTGCTTCCGCATAACGAGAGGACGGAAATATTTAGCTGTGACACACAAAGCTCTTGCGTTTCCGGCCAGCTCAGCGCCTCAGCCCTGTGGTGTTGTCAGTTTACAGCCTCTGCCAAACCCAGTCCCAGTTTACCTGGAACATTTTTAGTGGGCAGTGGAACACCCGGACATAGCGGAGAGATGGTGCTGCTGACGATGATCGCTCGGCTGGCTGACGGACTGCCGTTAGCCGCTTCAATGCAGGAGGACGAGCAGGTTAAAATTTCAGCTTCTTTTTTTCCAGCTGCCTGTTTGCTGTTATCACTGCACAGGCTTCTGTTGTAAACGCCTCCAAGTTGTTATAGTGACACGTTAGCTAACATTTACTGGCTAACGTTACTGTAGGCCTGTCTGTCTCTACACAGAGCCAGCATTTTATTTACCTAAAGCAACTGAGTCATTCCTCAGAGTGCTTACAGAACAGGCTCCCTGTGTTTCAACCCTGACCTTATTCATATGCTGCATAATCATTTGAGCATTGCATAACTTCACCTGTAAGTTTCATGAGGCTAAACACAGTCCAATTTAGGTCTTTTAAAAATATTTTTTTCACATAGAGATGTCTATGTGTTGTACCAAACACAGAGGGCTGCAGTTAAAACATGCTCATTGTATATTTATCTTATCATATAGATATCTGTACTGTATGAATGTTCACCGATAGGTAACAAGAAATTGTTAAAAAGATATGTTTGACATGAAAAATGTGAAAAAACCCATACAAAATGTGTCTACCAGAGAGTACCGACATGCTTATTTCTTAACTGTAAAATGACCTTGCTTACAATTTATCAATAACTAAATCTGGCAGAGTGGTTCAGGTGCAACGTCCCTGGTTTACTGTATTTCATACACCTGTCAACTGAAATGGCCAGTTAGCTCAGTTGGTAGAGCAGGCACACCTATATTGAGGTTGTTTCCTCAACACTGAAGGTCCAAGGTTCGAGTCCGACCTGTGACGGTTTCCTGCATGTCTTCCCCCTCTCTGTCCCCTTTCATGTCTGAGCTGTCCTATCATTATAGGTGGAAATGTCCATAAAAATAATCTTTAAAAAAATAAAAACCCTCAACTAGAGTGAGAAGGCACAAACAAACTTAACTTATGCAAATGTTAAATGGATGGCATTGTAACATGTTAAGTTGGTTTATTATGTTTGAGCATGACTTACCAGGAGTCTAACATCTTTCCCTCACTCTCTTGTTTGCTTTCATAAAGGGAAGTGAAAAGGTTTGTTGTGTCTCTGCTCGCTGCTTCAACATCATGCGTGTATCTGTGATGCTACAGTGTTGCTGTAAAGGATCTATCATTTGCTAGAGTCAACATCACCCAGGAAATGAATACCATCCACCACCCAAATGCTGACCATAAACAATTCACCATAAACTACTGGAGTGGCTATTTTTTCCTTAAAAAAAAACCCACATTGCCTTCTGTCTCAGTTGTAGCATCACACTGCTGAGTCTGTCTGTAGTCTTTTGTGCCAACTATTTATTTCCAGCATACTGTACAGGGCAAGCAATTAACACCATCAAGGAAATTAGTGTGAAATCTAGACTGTAGGTGGTTGCTATTTTTGTCTGTCTTGACAAACACTAATATTTTTGCCATTTTGTCTTTTCTGGTGCTAAAATTGTGACATTTGCTTTTGAGCTCTACATGTATTTGCTGTGTGAGATGTGAGTTGCGGTGTAACTGGTGTTGTTATTTCGTCTGTTCAGTTGGGTCGGGACCTTCAGCAGTATCAGAGTCAAGCTAAGCAGCTCTTCAGGAAACTCAATGATCAGAGTCCCACACGCTGCACTTTAGAGGCTGGCTCCATGTCATTTCAGTGAGTATGAAGAAGAACATGAGTACAGTTAAAAATATGATCTTGTGATATTATATTTCTGGAATTCAGAATTTTTAAACATTAAAATGCACAGTGCCACAGAGCACTAAAACAAATCCAATACAATTATTTCTGTAATGGTGTCTTTTCCCATTTTTATGTTCCCCTTGCAGCTATGTTATAGAGAAAGGAGTGTGCTACCTTGTGCTGTGTGAAGCCAGCTTTGCTAAGAAGCTGGCCTTTGCTTACCTTGAAGACCTGCAGGCAGAGTTCCATGAGCAGCATGGAAAGAAGGTCCCCACAGTTTCCCGGCCCTACTCCTTCATTGAATTTGGTAAGAAGAAAAGAGCCAGGAGCAACTGAATAATTACGTTTAAGCTTGTTTGTGTGTTTCAAATGCATTAGTGACCATAATTTTGTTGTATAATATGTATAGTTGTGATGTAAAAAAGTCGGGTATCTACAAATCTGACCTTTTCTCTACAACACATGGAAGTGAGAAATGATGTCTCACTGCTTTTGGCAGTTTCACAACAGAGCGTCCAGGCCAATTTTGCTCTTGATTGCGCCGTGGCATTTTATTACTTTCGACCCACTTTTGTTGCATCGCTGGTCAGTTCTGCTTTGAATAACAATGTCACTCAAATCCCATAGAAAATCAATAGGAGCAAACTCAAATGCCACTCCTCTAGTTTATTATGTTGCTTATTAAATCTATCAGCGAGGGGAGTTTGTCTAACACCCAGATGACAGGCAGACTACCAGGACTGTGGAGCTGATAGTTATCTGCAGAACTTATTTAGAGTGTGGCGGGTTTGGTAAATGTCCACTCCCCTCACTCCTGGACATTTACCAAACCCGCCTCACCCGCAAAGCAGCCAGCATTGTGGGTGACCTCACACCACCTCTCACACAGCCTCTTGCCATCTGGAGATGGTACCGAAGCATCTGAGCCTGTTCCATCAGACTGGCAAACAGCTTCATTCCCCAGGCAGTCAGGAAGCTCAACCCCCTCCCCTCTGCACTGGCCACTTCATATAAAAGAAGACCCTCAGGAACTCTTTCTTTTATATTGCAAATTTCAAATATCGTCATCTTTAGCTTTCTATTTTTTTATGATCAATTTTTTTATTATTTTTATATTTTTGAACACACAACATACAGAACAAACAAATACAATCGAACAGGAACCAAAAACCCTCACCCACCCCCCACCCTATGCGGTCTTGAGGAAAACAAAACAAACCAAAATACAAGAAAACAAAAATCACACCTTGCCTAGTCACTCTCCTCTAATTCTTGTGATGTTGAGGTCATTAGGACTGATACTTGTGCTGCTGCGTTTTTCCATAGGTCTATAGTCGATGACTTGGCTTTGTTAATCCTTGCTGTAGAGAGCTCAAGCATACAGACCCTGCACCAGACACAAATTCACAGATGGGCATGCAATTATTTTGGGGGGGGGCACAAATTAAATAAATCTCATCATGTAATATTATCTTAATTATCTTCCAAATGAGCATTTAATGAATTTATGCATGTCTGCACGTATAACAGATTTTATTTGGTATTGAAACAGCATAACAGCGGAGTGACTTAATTTTCTCTGCGCTATTGTGCACAACCACCAAGAGGGATAGTTGCATTAGCCTAAATCATGGAAAACATTGTGATACAAATAAAAACAGGGAGAATAATGTAGGCCTTGGCAATCATTAAGCATCTTAATCAGGAGTATTAACGTTACATTTTTATTGTGTTTTTGAGGGCGTTTGTTTTACTGTCTCTCAGCCTCTAACATGGGCTACAGGGAGCTAGCATAAAATACAAGCTCACCGTTAGTAGAGCGGCAGGCGATGCTTTGCTGCAGAGGGAAATCTTCTCAAAAGGCTGTTCTTCCACTTCTCCCCAAACTTCAGAACTAACGTTACTCCCTGTACTTTCGCCGTCTTTGTCACTTTCTTCCACCAACCTTGGTGTTGGTCGTTGATTAACATTAAGAACGCTGTATATCCATAGCCTTAATTCTCTCTTTAGTTTACATTAAGCTACCTATTCTCCACCAAATTCCCGATAGCTGCCTGACATGCAGGCTACATGTCAGTTTCCATTTTAACCGCATCAGTTTTCACAAATAAATCAAATCCATTTACAATTATTTTAATAAAATTAAGAACAAACACCATTTTATTTTTTATTCATGATTTATGTATATTCAAAACAATATTTCTTTTATAAAAAAAAAATTATAAAACAAAAGGTGGGATTGGTGACACGCTCATCAGATGTCCATCCAGGGTGGGCACAGCTGACTCTGGGGGCGGGACCGGACCCCTAAAGCCCGCCCATAACGCCAGGACTGCAAGCATAACTATGTCCAGAAAATACGCCAACCACTGTTTTATACAAAGCGAGTGGGGGAGGGGGAGCCAGCGCTGAGCTATCATTGGTCACGGTTGATCCAGCTAGCCAGATTTTTTTCTGTCTCCCATGCAGATGTAATTAGAGTCATCGTTAAGTAACAAAACAATCGGGTCATAGGAATTCGACATCCTATCACATCAGATGTTATTGATGTTTTATTCCAAAACTCATGCACGTGTTCACACTCCCAGACCATGTGCAGGAAAGTTCTGGTTTGTTCAGGTTGGCAGAACGTGCAATAGGGAGTAGGAATGGTTTTAGAGACGTAGCTCTTCTGAGGAGTCCAATATGTCCTATGGCATATGTTGAAGTGGATCTGCTGGTGATTTGGGTTTTTGGAAATGTTGTCCCAAACTGTCACCCAATTAATTACGTTACCCTCCGAGCTCAACTGTCGCTCCCATTTCTTTAGTATTGGGAGTTCTCCTACGGATACTTGGATTAGTTTAGCATAAATCCTGGACACTAATCCTCTCACCGGAGAATCAACAAGCCATTTAATGATTGGGTGCATCTTAAGACTGTTCCCCCATGGTACATTTTAGGGCTGATCTTAGGCGAAGATAAAGTCCTAGGGACCTCAAAGCTAGCTCTCAGGTTATTCAAAATTTAACATACCTTCATCATTGAATAGCTGGTCTAGAGTATAAATACCTCTGTCACTCCACTGGTTATAAACAAAAGGTTTGTTTTCCAGACATTAAGTGTATGTTGTGCCAAATTGGGGTGTTCAAATGCCACTTATTGGAGTAGCGTAGTTGCTCCTCGACCTGTTTAAAGTTGGTCAATGTGTTGGTGATAATAGGGCAATAGGCTAGCATCGAAGGTGAACTCTCTCTCTCCGCGCGTCGTTCCCAGGGCAGCGCGGCAGATGAACGAGTCTGAGTTGCGTTCAGCGTGCAGCTCGTGCTGTATCCCCTCAGGCGTCCGAAGCCGCTGGGTCTTGAATGTGACACAGTCAGATTGGTCCGGTTCATATACCATGATTTCCTGCATCTCAGCTTCTGCCTCGATGTGTTGCTGCAAGGTGTTAAATTTGGCCAGCACTTCCTTAACTGTGCTATATATCACTGAATTTAAGTGCACGTAGCTGCTTCTCCAAGACCCAGTCGATTAATTCCTCCATGTTAGAGAACGTGTCCATATCAGCTGCTCCGTTAGCCACCACTCCATTAGCCACCCACATGCTAGCGAATTTCTCTGAACGAGTAGACAGCCCAGGCGATAACGAGACCTGCTTTTTCGTGCCTGCCGGCATTTCACCGAGTCACCGTGACAACAGACAAGGTTTTGGCGTCGAAGAAAAAGCAATAGACCTGGTTATTTAATGAAAAATGGAGGCAGGTGTCGGAGCTCAGTCTATTGCAACCATTGCGGGTGCCGGATTTTTTTACATTTTTACATTTGCAATGTATTTACAATATATATATATATATATATATATATATATATATATATATATATATATATATATATATATATATATATATATATATATATATATATATATATATATTTATATTTATATATATATATTTATTTTATTTATATATATATATATTTATTTATTTATTTATTATTTTTTTAATCGTTATTTTTTTTAATCGTTATTTGTATATATTTCTTATCTTTTATATTATCTTTTATATTATACTTGTTGTATGTGTCCTTATTGCACCATGGGTCAGAGAGAATTGTATTTTCAATTGCTCTGTATGTCTGGCACATATTGCAGAATTGACTATAAAGTGAACTTGACTTATTTGGTTAAACATTTTGAGAAACCCCTCCACATGCTGCCATTAACTGTTTTTATTATTTGTGTTGCTGCCTCACCAGACACCTACATCCAAAAAACCAAGAAGTCGTACATTGACAGCCGAGCAAGAAGGAATCTGGGCAGCATCAACACAGAGCTCCAGGACGTACAGAGGATCATGGTGGCTAACATAGAGGAGGTGCTGCAGAGAGGAGAGGCTCTCTCGGGTAAGTCCATGTTAGCTCAGATCTCTTCGGGTCAAACCGAAGGAAGTGTGTCCCTCTCTCACTGATTGATAAAAGTGAGGAGGGTGATCCGTATTTGATATTGTCCTTATCTGTGTCTTTCTTCTCCTTTTTCCAATCTCCTCTCTACTCTTTTGTTTTCAACTCCGGTTCCCTTTCCTCTTCTTTCTCATCCCCGCAGCGCTGGACTCCAAGGCCAGCAACTTGTCCAGCCTGTCGAAGAAGTACAGGAGCGACGCCAAGTATCTGAATACCCGATCCACCTATGCCAAGCTGGCAGCCGGTGGTGTCTTTTTCATCATGCTCATTGTCTATGTGCGCTTCTGGTGGCTCTGAGAGAGAGAGCGAGAGAGAAAAGAGAAGAAGTGGAAAATGAGCTGCACAGAGTCTGCAGACACTTAAGAAAAGCTGTCACCTTTGACTAAAAACAGGATCCCTGCTCTTAAAGACTTTGCAGACATACCACCACCCATTTTGTTCTCACCTGTCCATGGATGTGTGATCTGAATATAAATGATGTCATAATGCATAGTTTTATTATTAACAATCGTACAGTAATGCGCTAGTGGAAGGAAATGAGTGAATGTGTGCGTGCGTGGGTTGATTGCGCAGTTTATTTGCAGGTGATTAGTTTTGGAGGGAAAATGAAGAGAAACAGAAATGTCCTGTTTTGTGAGTTTCCAAAGCTGTACTGTACTGTACTGTAACAGGACTGATTTAATAGTGTTTACTGTCTAATAATACAGAAAAGAGCAAAAAAAAACAACTTTATTTATCCTAAGCACTTCATATGGGTAACTGCGTTCTTTAACATTATAATAGTAGTAATAGTAGTAGATGGCTTGACGGGCCTTGACTACCCAGTTACAAAAAATTGGAAAACAGGGCATTCATTCTTTTAGTTCTTTTAGTTGGCTCAGCAACAAAATAGGAAAAGTAATTAAGTTTTCCTCATTATGGGATATCCAACATTTATTAGGGGTTCAGAAAAGGGGGAGGGTGATGTATTTTTTTTTTTTAACTTTTTTTGGGCGAGCAGGGGTGGGTCATTTAATTTTACTTACCCCAAATTGATATTTCAGCCTTCCCTAGCGATATGATTTATAATTTTCTTTTTTAAAGTATGCAATAGTCTCAAAACAGTGGTTTAGTATGCACAGGTCATAAAGGTGCTCTTAACAATCTTGTCACAGCTTTATTTCATATTTTCCCATAGTCAACTAGCTAATAGAAATATGGGTAACACTTTACTTGAAGGTATCTACATAAGAGTGACATGACACTGTCATGACACATGAACCCTAACTCTAACTTTTTATGACAAAAACCGAATGATACTGTCTGACAGAAGCGTTGTCATTAACGTTTATGACTTCTTTATGTTTGTGACACATTCATGACAGTGTCATGTCACTGTTATGTAGATACCTTCAAGTATAGTATAACCGAAATATGTCAATTATGAGAAACACAATATGGATATTCATGTTTACGGATAATACTGATTAAATTATCTCTACCAGCAGTAGTTCCTCCCCATCACTTTAGCCTTCATCAAAACAAAAAGTTAAATGTGTCCCATCAAGTTGGCCTATGTCGTAATTCAAGTGCAGCCTAATTAGTATCTCTTTATTCTAAAATAGAGATTGGCTGGAATATTCATACTCCCTTTATTGCAACGTGGCTGTGTGGACCCGCACCTTTCTGTTAGCAGGCATATCAATAAAAAAATAAAAAAGTGTCTCGTTGAAGATGCCTTTTTATTTTGTGTAAAGTTTCAACATCTAGACTCAATTTAAAAGTGGACTAACGCTGAGAGACACAGGTGTTCACGGCTGAAAAGGACACCTCTTTTTCTGTTCTGTCTGCTATCTATGAATAAAATAATTTGCACAAAGCACGCTTCCTCTCTGTCAGAGGACCTTGAGTTGACCTGATGATTATCAAATGTTCTTCAACTGGGTAGGCCAATAGAGATGCTTGCATTATACAGTTCTCTCTGTTGGTTAAGCCATCTTTGCTGAATATTTCCTAATATAAGCATTATTAAGAATATGCCCTGGGGGTCTAGTGGTTAGGATTCGGCACTCTCACCTCACTCAAAATTTCCCTTGGGATGAATAAAGTATAACTATTGCAGGACTGCAAATTGCCACCAGTTTTTATTCTAAACCGGTTTCTAGACTATTGAAATGCAAAAGTAAGTTATTTGAATGGGCTTATCTAAGACAGAAACTTGATAGTTCAGCACTTAGCATTTAGAATTTTTTTTTTTTATAACTTGTTATTTAAACAGTGTGAGATTTAACCTTTAAGAGGTTTTCCTATGACTGTCTGAGTAATATACATGTATGCAAAACACTTCCAGGAAAACGGCTCCCTTTATATAAAATGG
This sequence comes from Perca flavescens, assembly GCF_004354835.1. Lineage (NCBI taxonomy): Eukaryota > Metazoa > Chordata > Actinopteri > Perciformes > Percidae > Perca > Perca flavescens. Next base: position 15,027,169 of record NC_041339.1, on the reverse strand, counting down.
GGGAAAACGTAAATTAAAAACGGAAACTCAGTGACTCAGAGGGCACTTCCAGGTAGCCAAAGGCTGTTGGTTTCACTTCCACAGCTATTGTTTAAAATACCAATTTTCAAGAAGTACTTTGACTTTACCCCTTGTGCTACTTCATGGTGTTTGCCACCAGGTACACAGTCTGGTGATACCACTCTTGGCCAGCAGGTGGAGTGCTTTGCTCACTGTTGCAAAAAAAGAATTAGGCTCAAAATCTCCCTGACTTGCAATTTCAGCTGCTGACAGTGGCCTTCTGCTAGCTGAGTTCCAAATCATACGGTAGTTTTAAAGGACTGAAAAATATAGGCTGCAGTTTCTTGGGTAAGAGTTAAAGATAAACCCAGACTGTTGCAAATCCACTTTACATGACATATATAGAACATAAAAGTAAATGCAACCACTACTAGCATTTCAAGCTTCCAGAGCTGCAAAGCTGACTCCTCAACTTGAGATAGAACAGGAAATGTCAAAAAAAGAAATGAGAAGCAGCAGAGGGTAGCGTGCCAAAACCAACCACAGGGCACAGGATAACCTTTTCACCTCTTAAGGATGTGTGTATTTGTTAGTTTGGCCTCAGTTGTGATAAAAAGTTATCTTTCTCGTAATCTTGTTATCCCAGAACAGCTTTCATTACTTGAAATATGCTTTGTTGCAGACCTTCCTTTTTATTAACGGTCTTTGTTGTAGATTACTACTGGCTTGCAAATATGTTTCTGCATGCTGCAGAGATGGCAAAAGTACTCACTTCTCGTACTCAAATTGAAGTACAGATACTTATGTTAAAAAATACTCTGGTAAAAGTAGAAGTACTGATTTAACTTCTTTACTCAAGTAAAAGTAACAAAGTACAGGCTTGGAAATTTACTTGAAGTATAAAAGTAAAAGTAGCTGTGCGAATGACCATTTTTTATGCAGAGCTACCTGGACCACACAAATGTTACTAGAGTGCAAGCTGAGAAACTTCAGTGGATATGGAAAAAGGCTCTTTATATGCCATTGGCTACATTTTAAATGGATGTCTGCCAATAGGCCTAAAACATCACATATATGGTTATTGTGACAGAGACTGGGACTCCAGGTTAATAAGATTCTGACTGAGTAGCAAGATATGAATTCAATTGTGATTCTGTGAGAATTCACAGATCCAGTTTCTCTTTTTTAATCTTCCCCTTAACATTTAAAGGAATCTACATGTATGTGTGTGTTCTCAAATATGGCTTCTGGAAAGAAAATAAAGGATGAAATATGAATTGCTAAACAGACATTAATTTAGAAGTTCCCCATACTTTATTCCGCCAAATCTGTCGAGTCGTCTTGTAGTGGTGCGTCATTAGATTGAATTCGGTATTGATGACGCAAAAAATAATAGCGGTAACTCCACTGAAATTATTTGAAACTAAAGTAACGAGCCAATTTTGTAAAATGGCTCTCAAGGAGGATTAGAAAGTACCAATATTCGTGTTAAAAATGTAAGGAGTAAAAGTAAAAAATCGGCACAAAAATAAATAGTAAAGTAAAAATATCTCAAAAATCTACTTGAGTACGGTAACGAAGTATTTTTACTTTGTTACTTCCTATCTCTGGCATGCTGTCGTGTGTGACACTGCCCATATTTACAGGCTTCTTTACCTTGTCTATCTTCTGTCACTTTCAGTTAAACACTATATTTGTTACCATTTTCTCAGCCATTCTCTCCACGTTTAAACCTGTCGGCCTTTAAAGGTGACTTTCCAGACACAGAAAAGTCTTCCATTTTTCTGTTGCATACATATATTTGTAAATAATGTTCATTTAACTGAATGGTTTCTTGTTATTCGTAATCTCCCAGATGTCTAAACTTGATAATGGTGTCTTTTCTTCCCCCCTGCCTCGAGTCGTTCAAAGGGCATAAGAGTTCCTTCAAATACCAGGGTTCGTATTTTTGTGAAGTCAAAAACAAGGAAGAGAAAGAAACTAGAGTACCACATAGTTAAGGAATAAATGTTAATGTCACAGTGATTAAAGAGAGGACAACATACCTCTCTCTCACTCCAGCACTTTCTCTCCTTCCTCTGCATGTTACCATAGCAGCAGCGAGTGTGTGACAGTCATGTGAAAACGAAGCTGATTGGATTAAAATACTTTGTGTGATCAAGGGTCAGGAATACACCGCATGTACTAAACACACTCGTAGCCACACACACACACAAACCAAGACAGGTAGAAAGGTTGCCATGCCTTCAGTTTTAAAGAACAATACAGTACATGTGCCGTGTAGGCCACTCTTGCCAACTCATATTACTGTATCTTGATTACATTTCCTGTCAGACACAGAGAAAACCATAAGACCGTCCACCCACACACTCGACTTCTCCTGAGTCTTGTGTAACCTTGAAGAAAAAGGACATTAAAACACCTTCAGCAACTTCCTTTCAAAGTCACTGGAACAGTCGAGCATGCAAATTCAGACAAGCAAAAGAGAGTTTCACTCATGTTTCCGGCAAAGTGACTTCCTCACGTAAGCTTTTAACTTTTTCTGTAACAGCAAAGACACCATGCTCAGTTGCAAATTAATTGATTGTTCCACAGTGTTGACCATGTCCACTGAACTCCGGACGTCATTAATACCCGAGGGTGACTAGACCTCCATCTCTGACAGGATGTGACAAAAAAAACACCCTCAGACAATTTAATTAGCATTGTAAAAATCACTGGGTTAAATACTGAGCTAGTTTGGGGAATGATTGTAAAGATTTACAAAGGATTTGTTTACGGCACTTACTCTCTAACTTTGGGGCCCACAAATTACGTTTAAACACGTCTCCAGCTAATTTAAATAGCTCACGTTACTGTATTGTGTGAACAGTTAATTTAATTAAATATCGTATGTGGCTTTTTCTTTTGCGGGTTCCACCAAAACAAGTTCCTTCTCGAGACTTTGCTGAGCCATCGTCACTGCGTCCGAAGCTTAGCGCCGCCCAAGACGATTGTGATTGGCTTAAAGAAATGCAAACAACCCGACCATTTTTTCTCCTATCCGGGAAAGTTGTATGGAAGGGCCAGACCTTCCTCTGCAGCGCTGTGGAGATAGGTCTGGCAATGCAAGAATAGTTTTACCTTAAAAATGGCACAAATTATTTGTTAGTTGCACAAAACTGCAAAGGATACATGTATTATTAACAATCAACAACAAATAGGCCTAGTGACATGAAAGTTTAAAAGACCTACTATTGGAAATGTTCTATATTTTCTTGTTTTTGGCCCTTCCTTTACCTCACTTCCTTTTCTCTCCTTATGCTTCCACCTGTCACCCCTAATTACCTGATGAAGTTCACCTGGTCACTCCTTATTAAAGACTGCAATCAGTCACTCTCACCTTTAAATGGGGCGGCAGCTGATTCACCAGCCCATGTGTGTTTTGTTTGTACTCCTTACCATTTGCACCACTATTTTGAGAGGAAATAAACCTTTGTTAAGTGGACTGACGTTTCCTGGCTCTTGCATTCTAACCGAAGCCTCATGATGATAGCACTCAGAAAGTGAACCCTCCTCCTTAACAGCCACAGTAGATTATAAAGTAGGGCTGGGCGATATGGAGAAAATCAAATATCACGATATTTTTTATCAAATACCTCAATATCGATACCGCAACAATATTGTAGGGTTGACTATTGGTGCTTTCACAAAATATTTACACAATGAAATCTTAGATCTTGGAGATGATAAATAATCATCAGTAATGTGGATATAATGACTAAGGGGGTAAAGGCAAATAATAGAACTGTTACAAGCAGTCGGGTAATTTCAGAAAATAACATGTAGTGCAGCCTTTAAAACCAGGAAAAGACAACGCTAATGCCATATTATGATATTACGATATCCAAAATCTAAGACGTTATCTAGTCTCATATCACAATATCGATATAATATCGATATATTGCCCAGCTCTATTATAAAGGTTCGCAACCTTTGTTTATTTATTTAACCGAAGAGTCTACAGCCATGCTAACAGATCTGTGAGGCTGTACGTAAACACAGCAGTGCTTCGAGCTAAATGCTAACATCAACATGCTATGCCACAGTAAGATGCAAGGGAAGTTGTATCCATCTAGTCATCTGTAATGGCCGTGATAAAATAAAGAAACGTGTTCCATCCCATATCAAACCAGCTTCCCAGCTCATCCCAGCTGCTTCCCTGTCTCTTCCCCTTCATCCTCTTCCCTCAACCTCCCGTCTGATCCAATCAGAGCAAAGGGAAGCTGTGGAGACAGCAGCTGTATGGCAGAGGAGAGGGTCATAAAACGCAGAAGGCCGAAAGAGGAAGTCAAGGGAGCTGGTGAGTTATTGCCCCCCAAACGTACACACCGGGCCCTGGGAACCGGGAACTTCTCACAGGGGGGGTCAGTGTGGAGTGTTTTCCACGGGCCTGGACCTGCTCTGCACTCTGTGTGTTCTTTATCACCTCATCACAGACCAACGATGACCCCTCACACCTTGCCATCATAATACTGCACGAGTCTATTTAAAAAAGAGAAGACCTTTAACTCTGTAATAAACTGAAGTAATAAATGATCCTTTTTTTCCCAGCACTACATATATACCCACGCCTCACATTGAGCGCTAGGATTTCCCTTTAGGTGTGTATGAATATGCCATAAACATAAACAGGATATAAGGTGGGAAGAGAGAAATGTGAGAGAAAGTGAAAAAGAGGAGGCTCAAAAGACACACTGTGAGAGATGTTTTGTACAGAGTCATGACTTAATGCCTGGAAAACACACCTCTGCAATATTGAATTGTCCCAGATTAACATTTTAATGTAAAGTACAGTAAAGGCTGAATAATCTTTTTCAAATCTTTCTCTCATTTCCCATTATCTCTTTATTCCTTCAAACAGCTAACATTGTTGGTTTATTAATAGTGTCCTATCTGACACACACACACACACACACACACACACACACACACACACACACACACACACACACACACACACACACACACAATGCAGGGTTACACACACACACACACACACACACACACACACACACACACACAATGCAGGGTTGGGCCTGTGAGAAAGTGAGGACTCGAGTGTGAATTCCAGCCATGCCTGTCTTTTAGCAGCTTGTGAATTTATGACACAATTAACCCTGGAAGATATGTCGAGCACACTCGCTTTACACTCTCTATAAATTTCAGCGTGTGAGTTAAACACAAACATGCAGAGAAACATGGTCTGCACACATATGTTATGAATTGAGAATGGAGAAAATGGTAAAAGTACTGGAAAAGGCTCAACCAGGTAGAGATGCAAGTCTTTATCCTGCATCACGCTTCAGATTTATGCATAACATATAGTTCATGTTTTTTTTTACCCCTTGCATGTCCACGTTTCATATGATTTGAATCTTCTTTACGGTTTATGTTAGTTTTGTCTATATTTTATGTTATATATTTATTTTAAGGCAAAATAAAACTAAACCAATCATTCATGCACTTGATCACTTCAACCCACATACTATTTTATTCCTGTTTTCTTTTCTTTTTTTACTATCATTTCTCCTCTCTATTCTGTCCCTGCTGTTCTCATCCAGTCTGTGTGGTAAACACCATGGACTGTGGCAGATTAATTTGACCTACTGCACCCCTTTGGCCTCAGGAACCAGGGGTCCAAATGTGCGTGTCAGTATTTTTTGTGTTATGTTTTGTGTGCATACATCTGTGCTTAAATGTGCATCCCTTAATGTATATATGTTGAGATGACCTTGGGTGGGAGTTGGCAGGACTGAATCACTGAGACCTTTCTCAAAACCAAATATCACCAGCAGTGAATTACACGCAGAGGCCATGGTGTCAACATCAGGTCCTCTATAACTCCTTTTAACTAAATCAGTCTCACCAACTGCCCCCATCTAAACATACACCAACCCTTGATGCAGTCAACAACAACCACAAGTATCCATTTCAAGTAGTTTTTTCTCATAAGATCATTTTAAAAAGCTATTGTTTTATCTTTAACTTTGGTGAAGGCTGTTTTGTGCCTCGTCACATTTGTTGCAATATAGTTCAGGGGTTAGCTTACACAAGAGTCATGGTAATTTTGGCTTAAACTGACCATAATTTCCACATTAAATAACATTCATTGTAATACTTGTGCCTTCCTCCCTGAATTGTGCTACAGGAGGTACCAAACTGTCAACATGACATCGAGACTTTGCTTAAACATACACGCCACTTTCCATGTGGCGTGTATGTTTATCGCGAGGCTACGGTTAGGTTTAGGAAACGTCACACGCGGGTTGGGTTTAGGAAAAGAAGAACCGGTTGGGTTTGGGAAAAGAAAACGAGGTTGGGTTTAGGAAAAGAACAAACGTGGAAAGGAAACGTCACACGCGGGACACGATCCCCACTCTCCTGGGTGAAAGTCCTGTGCTTTACCCATCCTCCACTCCGACCAATCTCCCTATGCGGATTTTCGCCCTTTCATACTCCTCACTACGGCATCAATTCACACGCAATCATAAGGTAATGTAAGTCAATGGAGGCCAAATGGCGTTGATAACACGCTAAAAAGCAAGTATGTATCTTGCTAACATGGCAATAATGGCATATGAATTGCTGTGTCATACATGCACCACTTCATGAGATCAGTCTGAAACTGTAGAGAACACTCAAAATGTCTTTTGTGGAATTGATGTTTTAATGAGTCAAGAGAAGTGTTGAACCATTCAGTTGCTGTGTGTTTGCATAATTAGATATTTCAAAATGTACACCCTTATCTTATTTTTAGCTCCATATTTGCTTTCTGCAGCAGACAGTAAAACTATATTCATCCCTGAAGCACAGTTTGAGAGGTTTGATGAATGTTTGCTCTCCTCAAATGAGAATGCATGAGTGCCTGTGCATTGTGTGTGTGTGCATGTGTATTTTTGTGTTTTCAAAACCCTATCAACGTATTTAAAATCTGTTTCCTAGTCATTGCCACAGTATTACCTAAATGTATTACAAACTATTGTGTTGCCTTTTCCTCTGCACACATCTAAGTCAAATTTAAACTGTCCTCAAACATCTGAATACTGTGGCTCAAGGATAATTGAGAGCACCAGCAGTGATAACACAGAGTGTACAAGGCTAATATGCCAATAATGCATGAGATTGTCCTGAAGTTATTTGTGACTGAGGGAGTTGGGAAGTGGTTTTATGTATGCGTGTGTGTGGAGTATAAACCTTGCAGAACCCAGATGACACTGTTGGGGCCGTTATTTTCCCACAGTGCAATATAAATAGCCTGCTAGTGTGGGGTGACGGTGGGCAGGCAGGGGCGCTCAAGGGAGGATCCCATCCACACACAACCACACATTCCCGTCCACCTGGCCCTGCCAGAGCCCTAGGTCACTTACAGGATGGGTTTTCTCACTCACACACACACACACACACACACACACACACACACACACACACACACACGTCCCTCCTCCTCCTCACACCTTTCCTCTATCACCTGTTTCCTCACCTCTCTGCCAACTCCCCTTTTCTCCCCATCAGGGACCCCTTGGCTGAGGTCTCATGCCCACATCACGCTTGGTCTCATCGTGCCCGCGCGCTCGCTGACTTTCCACCTTTGACCACTGTGGAACGCCATGACGCACACATTCACTCGCACACACTATCTTGGTTTCTCACACCAACATACTTTCAAAAGCCCTGCTGTCCTCAAGGAAGTTGACAACTTCCAAACGCTACTTTAGTCTAACATAAACTTTTATATCCAAAGCTACGGGATATCGAACAGCTAATAATATCTGCTGGTGATGGCGTTACAATTTGTGTGATAGGGGTTTACAAAGTGATTCGTCGGCTTGACAATTAATCAAATAATTGCACAAACTCAGCTCAATCGTAATAGACTTTATGGTAAATACATTTTGAGAGATTACATGCAATGATTACACTATAAAAGTACACCTTTTATGTATGGCTAATCTGCAGCACAACTTATCTCAATATTTTACAATAAAACCGAGGCCAGTAGAAAGAACTTGCACACGTATGTTTACTTCCCACCAAGTAAATGATTACACTGATTTAGTGTGGGTTTGTGTGCTTTTTTAAATTATGTGCGCATTATATGCTCCGATGTTGACATTTGACTCATATAACCTCAAATTCACACAGGAAAATGATTTACTGTGATTAAATACATGGAGACCCTTGAATCAGCTCTATATCTCTCTGTAAATTATAACACCACGTGGGTTCTCATGTTGATGACCCGGCTCTTGTGGCCAAACTTCCCCTGTTGATGATTTTGTCATGGAGATCTGAAAGTCAACTGCTCTGATATGCTCTTAGATATGCTCCTACTACTTGTTATCATGGTCACGGTCACAGAGCAGAACATTGCCTTCCACCTCCGCTGATTTCATTCAAGCCTTTACTCAATACATCTAGGGCTGTGACGGTATAGTTTTTTTCTTACCGCGGTGAAGAAGCAACGTATCACCACGGTATGGCGGTTAACTGCAACTCCCTTACAAGAGTAGCGTAAGTTAGAGCAAGAATGGCTGGGTGCCTTAAGTAAGCCCCTCCAGAAAAACGCGATTATGCGATCGCATAATTCAATGCATAATCAGCCAAAGTCTGCATATTTATGCGGGGGCCACATTTTTTCAAATATGCTGCAATTTCGCCGCATAAATTGCTGATTTCGGCGCATAATATGCAGGGCTTGCATGATTTCATAATCCCCCCATTTTCGTTGCAAAAAAGTCACATACATCTTAGCAGAAAGTTGAAAAATGTTGCGTTTACTTCACACGAGCAGTCATTTTCCCCTTTTGCCATGGGAACATGATGAAGTGACGTAATTACGCGACGTGAACATTATCAAAAAGCAGGGTGTTGGGGGAATCCATTTTTTTCTCTTTTTCATCAATCCGCAGTTTTTTCTTTTGCAATTTTTGCAAGTTACCACAATTTCATCACATAAAACTGCATAAACATCCTGCATATTCCATCGCATTTTTTAAGAAAACATGCTGCATAATCAAGGATTTTTGCCCGCAACAATCCCAAAAAAACTCCTCATTTTTCTGGAAAGACTGTTAAGTGAGTGACGTCAGTGCCCGTGTGGTTGCGCAAGGAGAGCGAGCAGTAACGGAGAGTAGCGTACGAGTGCTGCTGTGAGGAAAAGAGAAAGGAAAAATAGTTAGCAAAGTTGTTGTAAAGTGAGTTAAAAGTGAACAATAAAACAAGCTAGAGCTCCTCAAGACACAGTGGCTTTATCTATTGTCAATACTGCCGGTTAAGTGAATGGCGTTACCCCCGAAAAAAACATCGGCTTAAACCTTACAACATATGTTGCAGCCATAGACTGTATAAAAAGATTGCAGCAGTGTTTCCATTTCAGCTCAATGTGAGAGTCTTGCTGAGTTTTGCTGTCATTTAGGGCCACACTGGTGCCTCTCATATCCGTTGATCCATTCCACAGACAGTTCAGAAAGCTCTTTTGTCAATAGTAAAAGTAAAATATAAATAAAATTGTTTTCCGACAATGCAGAGTGCAGCCCGTCTAGCAGCTGAGCAGTTGGAGAGCAGAGAGGGCGACTCGGCAGTTCGCTAACTTGTTGCTCTCTCTACCAATATAAGCCGCTCTGTTTTAGGCTATGAAACGTGCATGCAGGTTGAAATTCAACCGTGCTGTTTTATAGGGATAAAGCTATAAACAGAAGGAAACTCCGCTAGCTGCTAGGCTAATTTGCGGTGTTGATGGTGACGAGCTCAGAATCGCGGTAGGTGTCACTTAACCGCGGTTTTGCGGTAATGAGGTAACCGTCCCAGCCCTAAATACATCCACAAGTCTTTTAGTCTATTACAGAAGGGGGCACATGTAAACACAAATGTAAAGCTGTCTGTGGGCTGTCAAAAAACAGGTCAGTGAAAAAAAAGGAGGTGATAATCAACCCTAAATATACCCCCTTTAGCTTCCTGTCCCCCGGATCTGCTTACACAGTAAAGAAGACATTAGATAGACGATGCTTCCGTCTTGACCAGGGGAACGGGGGTGGGGGGGCTTAAAAACTTCACACCCAAAGCTCGAGGTTCATGAATGCTCATCTCAGCAAAGCCAGCACAACATGCCTGCTGGTCAACACTTGTGTTAACTAAACCTGATCTCAGTGGAGCATACATAGCTGCTTTAAAGGTTAACAGTTTGCAAAATGCTATGGTGCAAAAAGCAGTGATTATAAGTATGAAGTGTCTCTGAAGCGCGTAGAAGCATCCAGAACCAAGAACAAAGCCTGCCTCAGTTTATACGACTGTGTATGCTAGCAAATCAGTTGCCACAGCTGGGAAAAGTAAATCAGTCCCTGCCACTACTAATTATAGAAAGGCATCATATATACACTTCATCCTGACTCTCCTGCCTGCCATCTTAGAACGTAAAGGCCGGGGTGACTTCTTCTTGGATTACAGGCACCGATTCGGTGCCTGTAATTCCCATGGCTATCACGTTGGGGGAAGATGGTGTGTTTATGGTTAAGGGGAGCGCATAAGAACATGCACACACCCTCATACTTTCTAGTGTAATCAGTCATTACTATCTGCCCATCTGAACACCATGTTCTGCAGTATAAATCTACCGGCTGACAGCTGGAGTCACCCTGACTGATGAGCTCCAAATCAGTGTGAAGAGCCCCAATGTTGATGAAAGCAGCTCTCTCAACAGCGTGGCAGAGGCTGATGGCTCTGATCCAGGCCAAGTTTTATTACTTCTCTCTGTGGTATACCTGAAATACAAAGAACTTATACGCATGTGCTGTATTAAAGCTAATGTTCTGATGACATTGATTTCCTTTGATTCCTGACAGTACTGCCTTTACTGCTAATGAAACAGATTTTTTTACGTGGTTTGTAAATGTGTCCAGTACAAACAAAGCTGTAATTATGTAATCTAGTTTATGCATTACCTGATAAACTCGAGGGGTTGTTGATGTATTTAATACAAAGATGGTTCAAAGGGATTTAAAGCATCGGTGAGACCAAGCGTCTCCAACACTTTGCTTGTTTGTCCTTTTTTGAAACTGTGTCAGACTTCTGTGGTAGAAGCCTTTCATCAGCGCAATGGCAAGGAGGAACTAATCAGCGTGTTCTGCTCACTAGGCAGATCCACACCCTTTCTCACCCCATCTTCCCCCCAAACTACAGAGGCGCACATCTGGAGTGACATCATTAGGAAAACAGTGCTGCAGACAAAAGTGATCCACTGATGTGATTTATATCACGTTACTATTGGCTCACCATGAAATGAGAGAATTATTGAAGTGCAGTAGAAGAATTCAGAATTTAATTTACAACCTTACAATCTTGTGACAAAACAAAAATGCAACTCAGAAAGCGCTGCATCTGTGGCCGTGGATTGATATGTTTTGTTGAAAGATAAGAAGAATAAGCAAACACCAGTTGTGGTTGATCAACAAAAACAGCATCTGACCAAATGCCTGAGCAGCGTTTGTACTGGTGCCAGCACCTGACACCCAACCACGCATTGGCGAGCAAGAGCTTGACATTGGCCACAGCAACAAAGCGTTGTCAGTACGGACTCCTGAGGAGATCAATTTGCTCCCCCCAGTTCCAGGCCTTTCAGCAGGGTTGAATAGAGGACAGAGGGCCGGTCAGAGCAGCAGGAGGCTCTGCAATGTTTCTCTAACGGGGTGTAAAGACAAACAAATCACTGGGATGAGAAGTGGTCTTGTTATTGGGATGAGCCAGTGACTTACACCTGGATCATTAAGGCCGATAAGAGATAATTAGTTTGGGATTATTGTGGTCACTAACAGTTTATAAAGCCTGTGTGTGTGTGTGTGTGTGTGTGTGTGTGTGTGTGTGTGTGTGTGTGTCCGTCTGTGCATGAGTGAACAAGTTTGTGTTGGGGGTTCACTTGTGTTGGGATGTTAGTACTAAAGTACGACCTTGTGCTTCAGAAAAATAAAACAATAATGTGATCAAAAAAGGATGAAATATTGTAAAATACTTTGCTTCTGGTAAGCAACGAGGAAAATGTTTCATTATGCAAGCTACTGACGACCTCCAAATTTAACCTCACCTGTATGCTAACTGGGGCTGCAGCTTTATTGATTAGTCGGATGATTTTTTTCTCTGTTAATCTAGAAAATATTCAAATAGTTTGAAAAATGCCATAATTTCCCAGAGACATCTTCAAATGTTTTTTTTTTCCTTCCATTTTCACATTTGAGAATGATTGGCTTTTTTGCTTGAAAAATGATGAATCAAATTAAAATAGTTGCACATTCATTTTCTGTTGATTAATTGCCTCTAGTGATAACAAAATGATAAAAGAAAATAAATTGAAAACTAAGTTATAGTAGGCTAATGTCTTTCTTTTGAAAAAGAATGACATCACTATAATATTTATAGGAAAACTCCATTCTTCCCTTACATTATTAAGTTGTTTTTATTTTTATTTGAATATAACTCTTAAAGATCTTCCCACCAAAATAGTCCTATAACAACATTTAACTTGCAGAACTTAATCTGCACCTGAGTAAGTGGTGACTAACCTGAAACCTGCATTTAAACTGCATCAACACGGATTAAAAAGATGGAGCAACGCAAACTTGATTTACTCACATCTAGGCTATTATTCCTTCATTCACAGTAGGCTACCAAAACCATATTGTATGGGTCTTAAACCGCAACAAACATGCAAAGTTAGTTGGTTTTGGTGATCGCTGGAAGTCATTTTAACCCACCTTTTTGTCTGCCTTTACAGTTTTTCAAAGTCACGCTTCTCATGACCATAAATTACCTGAAAACGTCGTAGACCTGAACCCTGGGACGCAGCTTGGCATGAATAGTTCTAGCCATGAAAAAAACAAGCAATTCAAGAGTGGGCGTTCAAAGAAATATCGGGGGAAAAAACGTGCAGTTCATGGGAGAAAAGAAAAAAAACATTGAACGGGTTAATTTTGAGTCATACCAGGCTCCGAGAAGTAGAAAAATGAGAAAAAATTCCTCCGCCGCGACGACACAGAGAAAGAAAACTTTAACTTGTAGTGCGTTTTGACGTTGTGTCCTGGGTAATATTAACGGGTATATCGAGTAATACTATTTTTCTAAAGCGGTAACAAACACTCTAATTGAGATATAAGCTTTTAACACGTTTTTACCATCTTTTCACCCCGTCGCTAGATCTCTGCTGACTTCAGCGGAAGGATATGGATTTTTGTTTCTTCACTCTCAGTGACTTTAGTGACTGGTGAGCGTAGAGGTGGGAGGCTTTTTCGGTGGCGTGTCTGACTAATAGAAGTTAAATTGTGTATTTAACGTAACGGTTCGTAGAGCACATGTAACAAATTACTGAAATGTTGTAATTTGGCGCTACAAGTAGGTTTTCCACCATTAATTACGTGTGAGCCATTTCCAACAAGACTTTTTTGAGAACTTACCGTCCCGGGAGACAGCTCAACTTTGGGCTGGCGACCTTATGTGGATTTTACAGAAAATATGGAGCAGATCCCCGGTTTCTCCTCGGGCAAATCACTAGTCTTTGTCTTCTGTTTCATTCACCTCTCTTTGGGTAAGTTGTTGATTATGATGAAGCGCTATTGTTATTTTCTAATAATTCATAACTTGTCATGATCACGTTTTGTTGCCTCTGCATCTGCGGGACACGGGGCAGACATAGCATCTCTACACACCGCTTGTACACTTGTCTGACTAAAGTTAGCTATCCGCTAGCTAGGTGAGTTTCTTTGAAAAGGTTAACGTAACTTTTTTTAAAAAGCAAAGCCTGTTCCTGAAAGTAACTATGTATGCAAGGCTGAAAGCATTTTGCGGTGATTGTTTCGTTCTTTCTGCATTTGGAGAGGAACTTATGTCTCAAAACATACGCTAGCCAACGTAATGTTACTTTGATAAAACTTTATCCTTCTTATAGGGGTTGAGTGAGTTACATACTCAACTGTTTGTTTCTATGTTATCACTACTATTAAATTATTAATACCTTTGCTGGACCATTTTCACATAGTTTAAAAGACTAGAAATTGATGGATCATCACTAAAAGTGAAGCTAACATCGCGCTGTGTCTAATTCAAAGGGTTAAGGTCTGGTTGATATGGATACTATGGCAGTCCTACTGCTATTGACTGTTCATTCTGAGCCGAGTGGCACCGCTGGCCAGATGTTGAACAGCGAGAGCAAGAGAAAGAATTCAAAATGGACACTTAACCATGTTTAGGCTGCCCTGCTGAATTAAGAGAGCTGACATTGATGAGTGAGAAGATAAATGTAGATTTTAAGGCAAATATCCACCAATATCTTTATTGGTAAGTTTCACGAGGAAACCAACTTTTTTCCCTTCACAAGATTTTAGGCTACCTATGTATAACATCAATAGCACTGCCAGTTACTAGGGTTTGACCACCCTGCAGTTCAGAACTTTGGTTCAGTGGTCAAGTCAGTGCACAGCACACTCTGTAAATGCTCTAAAATGTGTATTAATAAGAAAGGAATGTGTGTATAAATTGAGAAATATTTGTGATTTTCTTGAGATGACCTACAATGTAATCAGGCACCTGCACTGTTCATTTGTCATTGCATTGCTAGCACTGTCTATGTGTATTTAACATAGCATATTTAGGGACAACTGGTTTACTTTCTAGTGCAGTCTTTAATTAAGCACTGATGAGTGTCCACTAATTGGTAGGGGTGGGAATCACCAGAGGCCTCACGATACGATATCATCCCGATACTTATGTCACGATACGATATTATTGCGATTTTAAACATATTGCAATATTCTGTGATATATTGCAATGTATTACCTTTTTTCCAACTTCAGATTTTCCCCAATTTCAAATGATGTCCCCAAAAGGACAATTTTGTCAACATCTGTTTTATCTAAAAAGATAAATTTCTCTGTTTGGTCATCTCACTTAAATTTTATTGCCGCAAAATGTGATTGTCAAGCAGACAGACTGACCAACACATATGTCATAAAAGATCGATACTTGGCATCTGTGTATTGATACAGTATTGCCACAAAAAATAACGCGATACTATGCTGTATCGATTTTTTCCCCCACCCCTACTAATTGGAGTCCAATAGCAGGTCCCAAACACACTTAGGTCTTGGGTCAGCTCACAGTGATTAGGAAGTAGGTCTCCTCAGATGAATGAAAGGTTCTCTTGCATTGAAATTGCAAAATCCAAAATGCTAAAATATAGAAAAGCACATGTTCTAAACTTTTGACTGACATTGTGCATGTTTGTTTCTCCATGATTTATAGTGATATAGATTACTCTGATTAAGATAAGATAACACTTTCATGTTTAATTTCCTGGGGATCAGAAATTTATGAATGTAATGTTGAAAACTTCATTTGGAGTGTGCCTTGTTTATATGACCTTGTTCACAAATTTCTTTCTCAGCAATTTAAAATTTGTTTCTTTTTACATATGTGTGTTTGCTCTTAGAAATGTGCAATACGACACAGCCTGCAGCCTTTTAATGGTGCCAAGGCAGTGAAACTGCTCACGTTTTTCTTTTTTTTGCCTTTTTAGCTCAGAGTTGATACATGTAGTCTTGCTATTCTTTCTCACGTTTTTTTCACGGACTATATAGGTGACTTTTGAACAGAGAAGTTACACAAAAGAAGAAAAGACAATGTGCAAGTGCTGCAGGCAGTGCAAGGAGAGGCAGTGGAATGTTGTTGGTGTTTGACATTCCTCCCTCCCTCTCTGTTCAGGCTCGCACGCACGCACGCACACACACACACACGCGCGCACGCTTTGTGCCCCATGATTTTCTTTTCCTTCCTCTCTCCATCTATCTATCCTTTTTCCCGCTGAACATCCAAATAGTTGGGTTAGTAAGGCCATACGGTGTTGTGTACCTTAGTGACATAAAGGAGGTTTAAGGTATACCCATACTGCAACAAGCGCTTGTAGCCTGCAGATTTTTATTAAACCAGTTCACTGTTTTTGTTGTTTTCCCATTTCTTGTTTGCAATGTTTACAAATGATTTGCCAACAAAACCGTGTAACAATGTCTGTGGCTTGCTGTATAGACTGATTTTGTATCAAATTGCTAAATATTTCTAACCGCTGTGACAAATACAGCTGCACCTCCTCTAGCTTCTTCAGAATAAAAGCCTGCCAGATGTTTGCGATTGAAAGCATTATCTTAACCTTCCAATTAAAGCTCCAGTATCGCACATGAATCAGAAAAGAGCTGCAAACTGCTGAATATAGAAATAAAAAAATGCTTTGTGTCTCCTCGCATGCCACATGTCAAACCAATCAATTTAGTGCATCACAGCTCAGTTTGGGAGGAACAGTTGAACCTTACTCCTAAGCAGTGCCACAACAATGATCCCCTGCTGTGAAGTGGTGCAGTGGAAATGCTTATTATAATTGCAACTGAGCATGCAATAGCAGCATGCAGGGTTCAAACTAAAATTTTTGTCCACCAGCCAAATGGCTAGTGAATGTTCAGATTTTACCAGCCACTCAATATGTTACAACATATTTTGGCTGGTGAATGCAGCAAATCCACCAGCCACTTACATATTTTACCAGCATTCGGGTGGTAAATGGTGCTAATTTTGAACCCTGGCAGCAACTAAAGCATGCTATTCCCTGAGACAGTGGAAATGGGGTGTTTATTGTCTGAAGTAGATGATAGTGTCTGTATTTTCTCTTTGCTCAGTGTTAGTAAGCTCTGACTGCAAAAATGGATATGTGACACATTCTTAAACTACCTGTAACAGCATACCAGAGGCTGCATTGGCATTTGTCAATACGTTCCAGTGGTTTGCTTTGCTAATTGAGCTGAAAACGTTGCTAAAGTCTAACCCTAAAGAAGAAATGTTTATTCCCTGTTCAATTATAATCTGAAGGCCTGCAAAGGACAATGAAGCCCCTCTGTGGTGATGCAGAAACATGGCTAATAATACTGTGCTACATAGTGTTGTAGCTGATTGTTAAACTGATTCTAGAGGAAGCGTAGGTGCCACCTTTGTGGCACACGACATAGTGTGTTACCTGTACGGTGTGGGTATGTGGATGGTTGCATATATTTGCCCAGTGCAAACAGCAGACAGCTGACGTGCTTGTGCGTATCTATTTGTGTGTGTGTATGTACTGCATTGTGGATACAAACTGACACAGGCCAGCAATTGTGCCGCCCATGGTTTACTTGCATCTGACCCAAGCTGGAGCCTGGTGTGAAATGTGATTTATCTGCGCCATGCTTCGCCCTGTGCTCTGAAGACAAAGATTTTATTATATAAGATTTATTGAGCTGCCTACAAAACTGCATTATTTACTGACCACTAGCTCTACCCACTGCCTTGTGGCTGTGTTATTAATGTGGCTTAAGACCTCTCCTCTGTGACACCCTCAAAGCTTTCGCTTTGGTTTCTTTCTTATCTTCTGTGTGCTCATGTTTCAGATTATATTCATTTCAGCCTTCTCCACCCTTTTGATTAGTAGTGTAGTTGAAAAAACATGTGTTTCGGTCCCATACTTGTTGGTTGTGGTGGGAGAGAGTAGTAAGTAATATGTCGACCTGTATGATTCAGTGGGCGAAAGTCTGTGGTACTTGCTCCAGGTGCATGTGTGTCTGTATTTCCATTTATTTATGTGTGTGTGTGTGTGTGTGTGTGTGTGTGTGTGTGTGTGTGTGTGTGTGTGTGTGTGTGTGTGTGTGTGTGTGTGTGTGTGTGTGTGTGTGTGTGTGTGTGTGTGTGTGTGTGTGTGTGTGTGTGTGTGTGTGTGTGTGTGTGTGTGTGTGGACCTGCTGTGATTAAGGTCTTGAAGATGAAATGCATAGCAGGCAAGGTGGAAGTCCCAGTCATGGGCCTGTTACCATTTTGCTTCACAGTGCTAATACAGCGCCAATGCCTGCTTGACCAGTTTGCTCTTACTGACTTTGATCCTGACGCATTAAATAAATACCAGTCAAAATGGGAATGAAGCTAGGTGCATGCCCTGCATGAACCACATGCACTGTTACTATAGTCTTTGTGGCTGTGAAGGTCGAGGGGATTACAGAGCGTTGTGTCTGCACTGTTGAACAGGTTAGCAAATTAACAGGGAATTACTGCGGACTGCATTCCTTGGCCAACACTGCCCCGTAATCCTGGAGACAGGCAGGCAGGGCGCATGGAGTAATGAACCAAGCTGGCCCCATCAGGTAGGAGACGGAGGGAAACTACTTTGTAATGGGTCGCAGTATCAGTTTATTCACATACAGCGATGGGGAGTAAAGCTTGATTTATACTTCTCCGTTAAATCTACGCCGTGGCTTCGTACGTAGGTACGTGGAGACACAAACATATGTCGGACCCTAAGACGTAGCCTGAAGGGCACTTCTCGAAAAATATAAAGACACGTCGCTCGGCCGTGGATTGTTGGCGCTGCATTTCACCCTACTCATTTCCTGGTTCTCCTTCTCCATAAACAACATTAAAGGATAGGGTTAACTTTTCCTGCTACAGATCCTCAACCGTGGTCAGAAAGCTAGGGTTGTCCTCGACTAAAGAAATTCTTAGTCGACTAATCGATTAGTTGATTTAATTGACAGAGTTGTGTGCTTTGAGAGGTGGTTAAGACTAGAAAAGCACAATATAAATGTAGTTAATTAACCATCTGTAAAACTGAGTTTAATCCTGCAAAAGCACCACTTTAAATCTTGTGTTTACCATAAATGTGCTCAGAAGTTTCTTGGAAATAAGTAATTAAGCATGAATAGGCATAAAAAATGACTAATCGACTAAAGAAATCTTAGTCGACTAAGACCAAAACGACCGATTAGTTGACTAATCGACTAAGAGGTGGCAGCCCTACAGAAAGCACAGGGGAGACACTTTGTTTCTCTCACTATGTCGCTTCAAAGCTAATCACGTCACTCTCTCATTCTCTCTACCACTCACTCCACACACACACACACACACAAACGCACACACGCCGGCCCTGCTGAGATCTACGCACACGCCAACGCAAAAGTATAAACTTCAGGCCACTTACGCGGGCTACATCGAAAGCTCTGCGTGGAGCCTCGCCAGAACCATAAATCTGTGATGCAATTGTAATCCGTTACTGAGAAAAAATTATGTAATTAAATAAGGCTACAGATTCTAATCAAAATTTTTGTGATAACAAAGGGGTTACATCTGAATATATTCTTTTTGGTAAAAGCTTATTTTACTGGTTTTATAGCTATGGCACCGAGCCGCTGTATCCACATAAAAACAATATGGGAGCATCCGGACGAGCCGACAAATGATGGGACGGGACGGGATATGTCCCGCCAAAGCAGTAGGCTACATAATATTGCAGATGAGAGTGAATCCTAAAACTAATGCGGGATGATGAGCACTGATGAAATGATGATCCTCACACTCACTGAGTGCCAAATAGCTCGGCAGTTAGTGAATAAGTACAAGAAGACTGTCGCTTATTTTGCCTGTGTTAAAAATGTTAATTTCCCACAAAATGTGAGCGTTTTCTACCGTACACACCACTTTCATCGTCCTTAGTTTAGTGGCTCTGAGCAGTGGAAAATAAATCCATGACGTACTGATAGTAGTAAGTAACATACTCATCGTGTTATGTTTTGAACACACATGATGCCATCTACCAGTCCTCACTGTGCTTAAGCATTTCAGCAGTTTAGGTGTGCCCGAGCAGAGGAACTGGGAAATGGGCAGGTAGGGGGTCCGGAGGTGGGAACCCAGGGTCTAGGCTGTAGGCAATTACTGTATTATTAATATCATTAGCAAACTCTGAGGAACTGTTCCTCATAACTTTTTTTCTTTTATTAGAGAGAGAGAGAGAGAGAGAGAGAGAGAGAGAGAGAGAGATCTTAGAGACTGGCGGTTCAGTTCTGATAACTATATGAATGCTGACAAACTTTACCGGAATCCGTCACAGCATGAGATCTGAAATACACTCTGGAGGAAAAAGATAAACATTTGACACAATAGGATGAAAGGGAGTTTGTCTTTGTACCGTGTGCTTCTGAATTCATAATATCACAACATTTGAAAAATATGTTATAAATGCTGTGATCATTTCAAATGGTGTCCCTGGTCACACCTCTTATACTGTATGTAAAGTTAGAACGTCCAGCCCTATGTCAGCTTGTGTCTCAGGAGCCAGTGTTGAGCCGTTTCTGCAGACATGGTATCATCACCGGATACCGGCATGTGTGTTATTTACATTTATATGAATATATACATTTGTGTATACAGTCACACAGTCTGTCACAGGTTCCAGTAATTGATTTTGCACTAAAAATACACTATCTCTTCAGTTTAAACGATGTAAAAAAACAGAAACAATATGATGTTACTGAACATGTCTGAACAATAGTCCTGATTTTTTGAGTTTTGACTCTGAAGAAAAAAAAAGTTAGGATATGAAAGAGCAAGGGAAAGTCCCTACATTGCCTTGTCTGGTCTGCTCTCCCTGTTCCTGTCTGTCTTGTTTTTCTCTTTCTCCTTCCAACACACACACACACACACACACACACACACACACACACACACACACACACACACACACACACACACACAGAGCCAGCAGGCCAGCACTTTTAGATGAGACTCTCCCAACTTTTCCCAGTGATTACAACAGCAAGGCGATGTCTCCATTGAGAGGGTAATTACTGGGGCTGTACCAGTCAAGATTTTTGTCCTCCATCTTAATTTAATTTCCATTGACAGAAACTACTGGCATCTATTTGATCTTTTATGCTATTCAGTGGTTTACTTTAATTTTAATTTATGTTGAATAGGTTCAAGAATAGGTTTTAGTGTTTAACGTCAGGTGGTCAGGTGCTTTTGACAGCTGGTGTACCCAGAGTGCAATGGGTTACATAAAACAAAGTAACGGATATGGATCAGGTTTAAAGGTCCCATGACATGGTGCTCTTTGGATGCTTTTATATAGACCTTAGTGGTCCCCTAATACTGTATCTGAAGCCTCTTCTCCGAAATTCAGCCTTGGTGCAGAGTTACAGCCACTAGAGCCAGTCCCACAATGAGCTTTCCCTTAGTATGTGCCATTTCTGTGTCTGTAGCTATTGAGGAGGAGAGAGGGGGGTGGCCTTGACCAACTGCCACTTTGCTAGTTTGAAAGCCATGATGTCTCTCTCTCATGGGTGGGCCAAATTCTCTGGGCAGGCAAAGCAGAGAAAGGGGAGGTAACCTTGCTCCTTATGACCTCATAAGGAGAAGATTCCAGATCGGCCCATCTGAGCTTTCATTTTCTCAAAGGCAGAGCAGGATACCCAGGGCTCGGTTTACACCTATCGCCATTTCTAGCCACTGGGGGACCATAGGCAGGCTGGGGGAACGCATATGAATGTTAAAAAAAACCTCATAAAGGGACCTTTACCACTGATTTAAAAAACTAAAGAAAAAACAAATAAGATCTAGGAGATGCATTCGAGACCTCCCTGGTAATCACACCCTTTTGCCGTTTCGGTTGGCACTGATCTGTTTCTTACAGTATGTCACCACCCTCTAAACTAAAGCTGAACTTGGAGACTAAAGTCTTAAAGTCCCTGCTCTGTTCGTCTGCTGTTTGTGTGGTGCTTGTAAAGCTTCCCTCAGGGTTATAGTGTTTAGTTTGAGCCTCATCTCCCTCCTTCCATGCTGAGCTAAGGGTATTTTATTGCAAGTTACCATGACGACTGTTTGGCCTGCTGGGTATAGGAGGCTTGTACAGCAATTCCAGGAAATAGGGTTACTTCCTCACTCAGCGCGAACAACTTCCTGCCCTCTGCTGTATGGATGTGTGCCAGGGCTCAGGGACACCCGTCCGTGTGTAGTCTTTGTCTGTAGGTCCGTAATTACTTCCCCACCTCAATCCTCAGCTCCAAAGCCCCTCGATCTCTCTCCGTCCCTCGCCCCTCCTTATTCTACCTCTTTGGCAGTCTGTTTTTCTTCTCATGACATGGCTGGATCCCTCCAGGGACCCGCTGTGGTGTCGGTGACAAAGCAGTGGCGAGTGCTGAGGGAGGAACCAGCGTAACGCCAGCTGAGCACAACAACCCTTTTTTTTTTTTCTTCGGCCGAGACCATTAAAGGCTCTGATTTCTGCTTTCTCTTTATTTAAACTTTATTCACACTAAAGGCCCGGCTTTTTTGGAGGGGGGGGGAGGGGTTTACACATTTTCACAGACAACTATCCAGTTTTAAAAAGAGGAGAATGATTTAAAGTTGTTTTTACTTGGAATTTAGGTCACCATGTATCCAAAAGTAGTTTTGGTTGCCGTTCACTACAGTTTACAAAAACCAAGGTCCTCTTGCAATGGGGACAGCTCAGTAAATGAGCATTGATAAAACATTGATGTTTAGCAGGTATCATTTTACCATCTTAGTTGAGTGGTAATGGAATAGAATGCTGACATTAACATTACATTCAAAGTACGGTTGAGGCTGATGGGAATGTCTGACCTGATGATGGCGCTTCTGGAAAGGTCATGGGATTAAAGTTTCCTCATCGGACCACAAATGTCTGTACCAAATTTCACAACATCCAAGAAGAAGATATTTAAATAAAATCAGAACTGTCAACCTGCTGGTGGCTTTAGAGAACGAGTCAGGCTAACAATGAATGAGGTGACTTGTCTGAACTGTCTCAGTACATTAAGATGAGGCAGTCCGCTTTAAAACTTTGGCGGACTGATTAGTGTCATCCTCATTTACGATGATGATGATGATGATGATGCAAGCCAGCTGTGAACCTTAGCTGATTGATTGTTTTACTGAAACAGGAGTTATATATTTCAATACCTGTGCTTACTTCTGTGACCCATAACTTTTTTGATCTAGAGTGAAAAACAAGCCACTGATGTTTTTCTGTTAAACATTTTCAAGAGTTACAGGGCTTAGCATGGCATTTCATTTCTGCTTCCCACCTAAGCAGGCATCTCTTATTTTTGAATTAAGAAGTCTCCTCTGATCCTTACAACGGCCCCCACCTGGAATCAAACGGGGGACTTTATGGTTACCTACTCCTTACAACTCGTCCTTTTTTTCAGCTTTTAAAAAAAATGTACATAAAAACAGGTAGATGGAAACATCCCTATCACTACAGCTTGGATGACCTCTCTTATTTTCCACCCAGCCCAACAGTGAATAGTTTTCCTTTCCCACATCTACATACTGAAACTCAGAGTAGATCAGAAGGTTCTCCTTCTTTTTGTTAACATTTTAGTATTCATTGTATACATTTTTATGTCTCTTTTGTTCTTTCTCTCTCAGAAGCACTTTGTAGCTATGTTTGAAAAGTGCTATACAAATAACATTACTAGTATTATCATGTTGAGGTCATTGAGAAAAGGGTTAGGGTTGCCTAAAACACATAGATATCGACAGTATGTATATACTTTCAAACAGACATTGTAAATCTCCTGCTTTTGTTCTCCACTTAAACTTCCCTTCCCCTCATCACCATTACACACACATCAAACACGCACCAAGCTGGAAGATGCAGTGGTAGTGAGTGAGAAAAGGAATGTGGACTATTTTTTTCATCAGGAATAGTCCACATAATAGTAATCGTTCAGTCAGGTAACCGTGTGTTTTTTTCTTACCTCTCACACCATCTGCCTGTAGTTTTACTGTTGACTTTGTCGATTGGGTCTTATCAAGGCTCTCATTCGTGGGAAATGTTCCTGTCCATGGTTCATTGATAGTGAAGTGTGAGAACAGTCAGGTAGAGAGGATACAATGCGGGTGATATGTGACCTGAATCACAACACACTGGCCAGTCATTTGAATGTGTGTGAACTTTTTATTTGTTTTACTTTAGAGAGACAGATTGCTGAAATCTTTTCCAAACCTTCGGGGAATGTACATCATTGGTGTGTGTGTGTGTGTGTGTGTGTGTGTGTGTGTGTGTGTGTGTGTGTGTGTGTGTGTGTGTGTGTGTGTGTGTGTGTGTGTGTGTGTGTGTGTGTGTGTGTGTGTGTGTGTGTGTGTGTGTGTGTGTGTGTGTGTGTGTGTGTGTGTGTGTGTGTTAAAATGGCATAATAATAGCAGGCAGGCTGTCTCAAATCTGGTAAGATCATTGTGTCTGGCATGACAACAGCGAGCATGGGAAGCTCGTCAAACCAGGCGGGGGATGAGAGTAGCCTTTTCTGGTCTGTGCTGTCTTGCTTCCATTCCTTAACTCACTGCAATGGTCTTCTCAGCCCTTCCTCCTCCCCCTCAGCATTACTCTTTTCTCGTGCTGATTTTGCAATGGTCCGCTCGCTGCTAGAGAACTGGTATCTCGTTGTGCCCTATGGTGTGATTTACCGTACTGTAATCACATTTTATGTCCTTTTTGTCTTGTATTCAAAAGCAGATTAAACTATACATTTCGATTTAAACATGAGCAAAACCAAAAGTGAAAGTTCCAATGTGTCACAGGTCTAACCGCATATGTGTGGATTTTCTGCTGTCTGCATTTATTACGTGTGTGCATGATTTTCGTGTGTTGACTCGTAGCAAGCGTGCATACCGTATGTCTGCTCAGTACAGAAATAGTCCCAAAATAGCACAGTATTTTTTTCTGTGTACTGCAGCAGTAGCCTGATATCAACTCATACTTTATTACAGTGGGTGTCTGTGCAGTTGTGCACATAGTGGCATGCGTGTGTGTGTGCTTTTTGGGATTATGAATTTCACAGTGGTTTATGTATAGTATCCCCATGTCTAATGGACTATGTCTGTCAGCCTTGCTCTAAGGCAATAGTCTGCCCTCGCTCTCTGACCAGACCAGTTCAGAGACTGTACCCTGAATGTCCAGCCCTTGAAAACAAAAAAACTTTAAACAGCTCAAAATCATATCAAGTATAAGGTTAATAATAGTTTGGGGCCTTCACAAAGACTCCTCAACTTGAGTGACGCTGTGATTAATCTAGGCGCAGGAAGTAACACCATCGCTGAGCGCACTTCCTGTAATGCAATGACTCTTTTCTGAAGACATGGCGTTTCTTCGAAATCAGCTGACCTACCCTCAGTTTTGTACAAAGAGCTCTGTTCTGCAGAGTGGGGTTTCATAGACATACATGGGACTATAAATGAAACAAAATGTTAACATAGCAACATTTGTACAATCTGTGCAAATATTTTTATAGCGATTTTGCTTAATTACTCTCTCACACACTCACACACACACACACACACACACACACACACACACACACACACACACACACAGTGGCTTCCTTCATTTGGCTACTACATCACATTGAGACTGA
This sequence comes from Perca flavescens, assembly GCF_004354835.1. NCBI lineage: Eukaryota > Metazoa > Chordata > Actinopteri > Perciformes > Percidae > Perca > Perca flavescens. The sequence continues at coordinate 15,001,874 of NC_041339.1, read as the reverse complement.
GAACAGCACACTTCATGTTCGGCCGGCATGGTGTGCGTGAAGACTACTTGAGCCATGTGTTTCTAGCGGGCCACACAATAGCTGATGTGTCTGGCTGTGAGTGTTTCAGTGGCGGAGAGATAGTTGGGCTTTGTTGTCTTCGTCAAGGCTCATTTCTGTCTGCCTGCCCATCCGGCTGCCCTGTGACCACAGGCTGACTTCAGGCTGGCTTTGCATAGTTGGTTAGAAAGGTGGTGAGCCTTCTGCATGAGCTCTGTAAGGATGAGGGGAAGGAGGAGAAACGTGTAGACTATGTGGAGTGTTTCCCTGAGAGGGGTGGGGAATCTTACCACCTTGGCTGACAAATTTTCTGGGGGGAAACCCTTAGATACGTTTTGAGAAATGCAAGCTTTGAAATTCATTAGGAATGAAGCACTGCAGGCAAGGCTAAAACTATCCAGATTGTGAGGAACTTTTTGGCACATGATGCAGGAGGACATCCTCATCATCGTGATGTATCTGTATGTCTAGACACAATAAGACAAGAACAAGATATGATGGAAACTGCAAACCAGTAAACACAGCGGATAACTGATTAGATTTGGGAGCAGTCATTGTCCCAAATCTGTGTATTTAAATAAGAAAATGGACGTTCCTGAAGCTAATGCAACTTTCTACTGTTTTAAGGTGTGAAGATTGTCTTTAGATACCGCCATGTGGTGACACGTAATTAAAATGTCACACTTCAAATATTGCCTATATTTAAAGTGTTTAGCAGGTGAAGTGCCTCTCTGACTGTCCACTCTAACTCGTCTCTTCTCTCTTGCAGCTTTGCAGTGTATGGATGATAAGGCGCCTTGTGTTAACAACGCTACATGTCTGACCTTCAACAATGGCACTGGATACTGCAGGTAAGATTAACTAGCTGGATCTGTGACCAAACACACAACAAGTTTTTCAGTTTAACTCCTGCTGTCATCCCAACACTGTAACAAAAATGTGAACACAGCAATAGAAACACATCATAGAGGGGATTGTTGGATGTGAAAGCCAGTACAGAAATAGGGTTTTTAGATCAACCCCAGCCTGTTCACGGGACCATGAGGTTTTGCTCAGGCACGGAAGAGGGAATAAAAGGCTGCTCTGTTTGAGTAAGTACACCAGTACTGGGAACAATACCAATACACACATTTCCACCTCCAAGATGTTATTTACAGTAGGACATTTCGGGGGTTTTGTTACTAACTCTCCTGTTGCTATAAATTGCTAGCTTGAGGCATTGCCAACACATTTCACTGCCCGTTGATTTGTTGTTGCCGGGGGATGTCCAGACGATGACGAGACATTTTTATTACATGAGAAAGTAACTATTCATTTTAATTGATGAGGGTGGGGAAAAGTGAAAACAGATCCAATCAGAAATGGCATGTTACCACTAGGCTCATTGTTACCACACATGTTAGTGTAGCCTTTCTTTTCCTGGCACATGCCATGTTGTTGTGGAAACTTGACATAACCTGCAGTCTACCGAAGTCTTTTCTACTACCGGAGGTGCAATCCGATCATTAAGGGAAAAGTGCTGTAGTGAAAAGGAGAGCAGTGGCCTGTTTGATCTATGCCTTCCACTCTCTGACAGCTTATCCTAGTTTGTAATTAAGACTAAGCTATCTTTATAATTGTGTTGCCACTCCCGAGCCAAATTCCCAATGAACACACACCATGAACCTGCTCATATTTCATCAATGTGATGTGAATCGCAATGGTGTCTGTTCCCAGCGCTTTTGGAATTTCAACACTTTGCTACTTCTGGAAAAGTAACATTCCTTAATCAGTGTTTGACATTCCCCCTGTGTAATTGAAGGTCAGAAAGACATTGTACTGCAGGTGCAAAGGAGGTCATTCTCTGTGTGTAGTGTGTGTCTCTGTGTCTGTTTTAGTCAATTAGACTCTTCATGATGACAAGAAACAAGCATTTTTGTATTCAGAGTAAACTGTTGTATCACTGTAAACTGTTGTATCACTATAGACACAGGATCCTAAAGTCAGACAACCAGTGAAGTAAGGTCAGGATGTGTGTGATGTGATATGATCTTGCTAGTTGGTTAACAGCTGCATTTTGAACTAGTTTGGTGTGGGCGATTGCTATAAGGGTTAGTGCACTGCAGACGTGATGAAACCTAGGCTAGGATGATCTTTAGATGGACAGCTCACGATAGGCATCTTTTTAATTTTGGACACTTTTCTCAGGTGGAGGAAACACGATTGGATTGTCTTGGTTAGATGACTTTTAAACAGGTCTGGATCAAAAATCACATTCACAACTGTTTTCTTAATATGGGGAGACAGGGATACAGTACCAGTAGAGCAGTGCTTTATGCCAGTACTTTCTGGCATATTTCTCTGAAACAACATTCAAATCATTTGCAGCTGTTTAAGGTTTAACCACATCCTCTAAGGTTTTTTTTTTTTTTTATGTTTTTATTACCTTTGCTACTATTTAATTACAATTGTAAATAATAATATGACACATAAATGTTTTTTTTGTACCAGGGAACCAGTAATTTTTAATTTTTGAGAAGTCTGATGATATATCGGCTGTATTTACTCACGCTCTCGCTCAGCCAAGCTGTCTCCATTCCTGAAGTCAGTATTTATTATATGAATTAAATTATGATATTGATGATAAAAGAAAAACAGCAGAGAGGCTTCTTGCCCTGAAGACACAGAGTGAGTCTCTCAGTTGAGAGCGGTCAGCTGACAGAGCGCAGGCCTACTGTTAGAGCGATTAACTAGTCAGTCAATTATTTTTGCAATGCACAAGCAAAGATTAACACACACACACACACACACATGCACACACTCGACGCTGTCTGGTCCCGTCTGCACTGTGCTGCTGGTCAAAAGGCTCATTGTGTAAAAATCAAATTATGTATTTGTTAGTCTCCTCAGTATATTAAAGGCAGCCGGTTGTAAGTAAACAGTCACTTTGGCCCTTTGGCTCGGACCAGCCTAATTATGTCACATGGATCACATCTGGGGTCACACTGGGATTACCTGTATAATTAAACAGACAGTTAATAATATACAACTGGTAGACAGTTACATCTGTTTTCCAATACATTTTAAGACATACCTAGTGTACAGTTGGCCAGCCTGTTTTTAATGCTGAGAGTGGGAAGCCAGATCAAGTCTCCATGTTTTTAACTTTACTCAGTTAATGTTACAACAGGAAAAAACATATACTACAATACTATATACTAATACATAAGTTGTTGTTTGATATTGTAATGAAACCTCTGCACAGTGGAGACAAGGCCCTGTTTTGGTTTTCAACAGAGTGAGCTTCTGTGCATCTTGCCTCAAGTGCCACTTCTAAAGAGTTTCCATACGTTCTGGAAACTCCCAAAAAAAAACATAAAACTACTACTCTACTTTCTGTTTTACGTCATTTAATTCCTTAAAAAATACTTTTCATTTAAGACAGAAAAGGAGAAGGGAAAGGAGAAAGGGGAAACTTTTAATAGGCGTGTGCTAGCATGCATCTCAGTCGCATAGACTAAGGCAGTGACATTTGCAGAAGAAATGCATTTGAAAATGGGTTGGAAATTCGTGTTTGCATAGAAAGCTCATATGTCTGATTTTGGACAAGACGAATATTGTTAAAGAGAGTTAAAGTGCATGGGAGAGGTTGACTAGCAGACTAGCAGGGCAGGGTGCAGGGAAGCCGTCTAACCGGTGCCACTGCAAGCCATCAGAAATAGGTGAAAGAAAAAGGTGTGTGTTGTGAGTGTGTCTCGGTTTGGATTTGAGCACGTCACAAGCTTGCTTGGCAAATATTTGTAACTTTCATAATTCCTGAAGGGATACCTAAATAGTTTCTGATGAGGTATTGGCGAAGAGCACAGAAACAGTGGTCTTGTTTGTGGGCCACAGAGGATTCCTGACACTAACATGGAGTCTGACTCACTGACTTAATACCTGAGCTGTCCAATCAAGAGTGAGGCTACACACATTAAGTTGTCCAAACCCTATTTTCTTCCAGAACAAGATCTCTTTGTCTGCTGTTGGGCCGTGGTGCAAACTGATTAACTCTCCCTCCCTTTTCGATGCTTTTTTTTCTCACTCTCTTATTCTCTTGCAGTCACTGTCATGCCTTTATGTTTATTAAAAAAAAAAGCTTTTCATAAGAGTGAGAGGAGAGAGTTACTGTGTTGTGTAGACCTGCTGCCTGTTTGATCTGACAGGTCGAATTTGCCTTTGGGGCAGACAGAGGAAGAGAAAGGGCCAACAGAAAAGAGCATGTCTTTTTTTCAGGTAATTTGAGGAGGAATACCTCGGAGCACAACTCCTTACTAATGATGAGAGAGCAGCGAAGGGGTGGTGGGGGGGGGAGGGAGACGAGCGAGAAGCGGAGCAGAGAGGGGAGTGTAATTTCCCTCTTGCTACGCCTCCTTCATCAAACTGTCACTCATCCATCCATGCCTCTGTCCCTCTCTCTGCTTCAGAGATTTAGATGCCTCTGGACACAACTCACCAGGCCTCCTAATCCTTCTCCCACAACCCCGTTATTGTCCAGATTTTTACCCTTTTGCCTTTATCATAGCCATATCTGCTCCCTCTCTCATGCATAGCTGTGTGTTTGTAGAGCTTAGTTGAGGATTTTTTTGCTCCGACAGTTTATAAAAAAAAAAAAAAAAAAGGGGGGTACCAGAGTAGACAGTGGGATGACAGAGACAAAGAAGAAATATGCTCACACACACACACTCACTCACTCACTCACTCACTCACATACACATTTTAAGTGGGTTAGGCATTAAGGTTGGGTATAAAAAATACATTTTCCGATTCAAATTGATCCTCATTTGAATGATCTGATATTGATTCATAAAATCCTGAAATCGATCTTTTAAGAGCTTCCGTTTTAAATGAAATTGAAACTATGATCCAAGAAATCCATGTTATGCTAAATAACGCTCCAAAGTTAGATACATTTGTTTTCATGGACATTTTCACAGATGTATGGCTTTAGGTATATCTTCCCTGCTTCACACCGTCTGTACTAAAGAAAGCACTTTTTCTGTTTATGTAACTGCTTTAGGGTCAATTCTTAACATCAACATTAATATGTTTTAATATTGCACCAGGTTAGAGGGTTCTTTGTACAATTTACAGCATTAGTTCTGAGAATCTCTTTCATATTCAAGCAAAATTGGTATAGTAACTGAAATATTGCTGATCAAATCGATAATGAATCAAATCGGAAATCCAATTGAAGCAGGGCCTTGTGATTCGGAATTGATTCAGGAAACCATCCCTATTAGGCATATGATCCAAACTAAAGTCTACTGAAGGATTGGTCATCATCCGATGGATGGTGTCATTGTTTATGGGTGATGGCCAACAGCCGTGATTTCACAACAGACATCATGATGCTTCCCAGTTCTCAGTTTCCGATTGGATGATTAACGCAGCCAACGTCTGCAGTCGGAGTGCTGAGCACTGAGTCAAGCAGCGCAGCAGAGAGGAGAGACTGATCATTATGTCGACGAACGATGTCATCATCCATTGTGATGTTTCTCTGTGGACATCGTCATATTGCAATTCAGTAAACATCAGCCCAACCCTAACCCACGGCCGTGATTTCCCTCTCTTACTCTCCAAAGACTTATCTCCTTCCCTTCAGCGCAGCTAACAGCAATGTAGATGTGGTTTGGACTGGAACCACCATGATAAGTGTTTCTTTGTGTATATGTTTGTGTATGTGCGCTGTCTGCGTGTATCTCAAGGGCACCATGAGCCTAGGACGCTGGTTCACACGCTAGCACAGAAAGTTCAGTCACGTCCGGTTCAGTGTTTGGATGGTGGACATGTGGTAGTTCTGTGTGTCTCTTAAGTGTGTGTTTTAAGGGCCCAAATGATGAGTAGACTGTTCATTAGTGCCAGCCATGGCTGCAACTGAGGATTATTTTGTTTTATCAATTAATCAGTGAAATAATTAATCAATTGTTTAATTTGTGAAAAAAAAGGGTAATCACAATTTCTTTCTTTTTTTAGAAGTCTTGTATTTACATAGTGTTGTATTTCTGCTTGATACATACCTTATAATCAAATACTAAAACAGTTGTCAGTTAATTTCCTGTCAGTGAATTAACTGACTGATCCTTTCAGCACTAGTGCTAACATGGCCTGCTGTCAAAGCCCACTGGGATCTGACCCTCTCTTTGGGGATCACCACGATAAAAGACCCGGTCAAGAACAAACCAAAGGGTAAAACAAACAAACGGATAGAAGCAGATGCACATCAGGCTGCTTGGTGACTTGGAGATTCAAACCCGCTCTCAGAAAGAGGAAGCCTTACAAAGCAGTGGGGAATGTAGCAACCAGACCATAAACCCACATACAGTAAGGTGACAAGTGGCTCTCTGTCACACATGGACGATGACACTGTGGGGTCAGACGTACCTCCGTTTTGTTGTTATTTTGTTTTGTAAAGTCATAAGGCATTCTCTATACATGCACTGTAATGCAAAGGCTCTCACCAGGATGAGTTTTAGTGCATCGTCACTTACTTAATTATAAAAAAGAGTCAGTCAATAAAGTAAAGTAACTATTGTTACTTAATTCAATTACATTTGACTGAACATTTAGTTATTATTAAATCATCAACAGACAAACATTAACGAAATACATAAAAGAAACACAAAAATACCTTGTTCTTGAATTTACTACTTGCTTGTGTGCCAGTGGGAAGTTCTAAGCAGACTTTTGAATAGACATAATGAATGCCAAATACAAAAAAATAAGAAATTAGCTGGAAGAAAATCTCCTTGGGTCGGCTGCAGCAATACATTTGGTAAACACGAGCAATTCAGTTATTAAAAGTGCCAGATCGAAGATCCAGGATTTAGCCAAAAAATTTGAACATCGACAACTTCTCAGTCCCTCCCCCCTTTCCGCCAAAGCCCAAAATGGTCTCCTAAGCCCCTCCCCCCGCAAGGGAGAATGAATGCGTGTGCATGAGCAGTGATTGACACGCAGTTAGACACCCCCCCTGGCCCTGATTGGAGCATCTGAACAGGGAGCGGTGGATTTTTTCAAATCACACTACAGGCTGTAGGTGGTGCCAGAGGAGCCGGATTTTTTTTTTATTACCTGCTTCATGTAGTTCTACTGGAACATAGGGTCAGTTTCAGCAACTATGACAGAAAGTTAGTTTTATAAGTCTTACCTACTGCACCTTTAAGTGACCTTAAGTAAAGAGTGGACACTGGACACTGTATTCTTTTTTGTTATGAATTTTGTTAAAAAAAGAATTTGATTGGCCGACAGATCTATTGTTGGAGATTCCACATTAAACAACTGCAGAAACAAGATAATGACAGAACAACATGGAGAGGCAGGCAGAAGGAGCACTCAGAGAGAAAATGGGTCATGTGCTGTCTACCACAGGCACTCAGATGAATCTTTTTAAACATGTTTCTAAACGAGATTTTACCACATGTCCCTCGTTTGGACTCCACCCTGCTTTGCACTCCTTTTTCTGTCTACACTGATGCTTTTCAGTCTGACTGCCTGGCTTCCTTTTCTTGCTGTATGTCTTGTTCTCTTATTACTTTTGTGGCTTTTACTTGCACCTAATTGCGCTCTCTTCACTTTGTCCACCTTTCTCTTTTTTTTTCCAAGTTATTTTTTATCTATACAACGTTGACATCATTCTCACACCTCCCTCTGCCTGCCTCCCCTGTGATGGTATTTCTGCAGCCTCTGCTCTTCTGTATCAAAATAAGAAGAAAAAAACTATGCTGAGAAGTGAGGGAGTGTACCAAAAATAAACCTACAACCCAAAACCTCTTAGTTTCCCTCCCCCCCAAAAAGAACCCATAATTAAACCTTAGTTTTCATCTATGTTTGTTTGCATTTTAATTTTCCTGGCTTCTCCTCTATGGCACTGGCTAATGTATGGGCCTAAATGGTACGCTGCTGCCAGTCTCCCATTGCCAGACCTATCCACACACTACATTTACACTGGCAGTACATAAGAAGGATCTGGCAGAACTTGCTCATTCTGTGATAGGGCAAATAACCCTCTCTGGGATGTCTGAATTATAGGTGCTCTTCCTTAATGTAGTGCTGGGGATAAGGCTGTGGTGTTATTGAGAAACATCTGTCAGTATTAAGCATATTATATTCCTTTAGATTGGCCAGATGTGACTGTTTATTCTCTTTTGCTTTTTGCTTTGGTTCAATTCTTGTCTGTAATTGCAATACTTATTGCATCCAATGCCTCTGTAATTTAACTAAAGCTCCCTTCTTTTTAGTGTACAGTAGTAGCAGCAGCAGCAGCAGTTGACTTGACTGCCTGCAGGAAATGGTATCAAAGCATTCAGTGTAGACTTTCCTGAGTCGAGGTAGTACAGATAAAGTCACATGCTGGTTAGAGCTGGGCGATTTTTGACAAAATACCTCAATGTCGATATTGTGGCGATATTGTAGTGTGTAGTGTGACTATTGATGCTTTCACAAAATATTTACACAATGAGTTTTGATAAATAATCAACAATAATGTGGATACAATGACTAAGTGGGTAAAGGGAAATAATAGAAAAGCTAGAACAGTCAAGTAAGTTCAGAAAATGACATCACTTAATGCAGCCTCTAAAACCAGGAAAAGTCCACTTGTGTCATATCATGATATCACGATATCCAAAATTTAAGACAATATCTAGTCTTATATGTCGATGTCAATATGGTATCGATATGTTGCCCAGCCCTAATGCTGGTGTAACTCCCCATTGAGATATATTTTACACACTCAAAGCAGTCTTGGGAGATCCCCGATCAGGCTCCACCATTCACCTTTGAGATAAAGAAAGTGCTTCCCTGTTTGTTTGTGTCACTTCTGGGTCTTGTTATGACTGTAAACGTTCATCTCAATCATCCAGGTAATATAGTGACTGAAGAAAGTTTTTGATTTAAACGCAGAGTTTGGTCTCATGTAATGACTAACACAGTCCATTGCCTTGAACATCCCATTTATATGTGATTCTGAATGTACATTTGCCATACAGTGATTTATAAAAAAATCTGAAAGATGTGATAATGATTTCAAGCACATCACCCCAGCCAGCTATTCCATTGTATATAGTACATATTGTGTATACTATTTTAAATCTGTGTATCTGTCTGTAGCTGATGCTGTGTATTGTCCTTAACAGGTGTCTCTTGAGAATGAGACCCTGTGTCTCACTGATATTACCTGTATAAATAAAGGTTAAATAAAAAATAAATGATCTACCAGACATCTTGCAGCTACAATTTCTATTGTTAGCCGAGGATTCCTGAGTTCCCGATTAACCTCCACCACCAAACTATACGCATAGCCACGCATTGAAGCAACAGCTAAGCCTGTAACGTGTTCTGCACTTGACTTGGGATGTTCATGCATGCTCACACAGGACTACAGTACAGTGAATATGCTCTAGCCAAGCCAGGGAATGATCCAGGGATTGAAATGTGAGCTGGTTTATGCTCTCTCACACTCTTTCTCTGTGGTGGCCGCAGGGGGAGAGCATGATGAAGTTATTAAGCGTAGCTGAGACTAGAATAGTGGCTGGAGGAGGAGTTGGTGGTGGGGTTGTAGTTGAGGAGAGGAAGGTGGAGAGGTAGGAGAAAAGAATTGGCACACAGGAAAAAGGGGAATTAGGGATTTGGGATGGGAGGAGAAGATTATGGGAGCTCGGGACATAGGAATTAAGGAATGAAGGAGGTGGGAGACGTTACTTGAGTGAGTGAGAATCAACCCACTCCTCTCTGCTCATTGAAACCCCCACAGCCAGCCAGGACAGGCAGAGGTCAGCATGCGGTAGAGGAGGAGGAGGAGGGAGAGAACGAAGTAGAGAAGGGGTGCAGAGGGAAAGGGAGAGAAAGAGGGAGGGGTGTGCGTGAGATGGGGGGCGCTAATGTGAACCAGCTGTAGAAACCTGACACCTCGAGAGTGGGTTAGAAATAAGAGGTGGAGGAGTGAGAAAGAGAGGGAAAGAAGGGCTGCAGGAAATTGCACAGGGTAAGAGAAGGATGGGGAAAAGAGGAGGAGGAGGAAAAAAAAAAGTCCTCATGAAACAAAACAAAGAATCCCATAGATGACTTTGGCTGCAGAAACCCCTCTCTGCCGAGTTGTTCATGAAAGAAGAGCTGACTGTATGTGGGTGTTAAGGTGTCTATGTGCATTAGTCTGTGTGCAAACTCTTGCCCGTGTTCTGTAATGTGTATGAACATTTGTCCCACTGAATCCCACTGCTCTGTGCTGCATTCAGTGACCGACTAATGTGTCAGTGTGTTGGGTTATCTCTTCCTCAGTGAGACACCACTCCCTGACAATAATGTGAACCATGCTTAGCCTTGTCTGTTTGCCCCAGAGTCTAGCAATACAGCCAGAGGCTAATAATGAGCTCTTTATCGGGCAGTGAAACCTGAAGGACAGGGTGGTATCGTGTCCTGACGCCATGGCATTTGGCTCTGTCAACACTGGTTAGATAGCAGCGGTTGAATTTAATAGAGGTTACCATGCATCTTTACTGTCAGCACTTTGGAATTTTCACAGAAATCTAAAAGTTGTAAATAATTCTTGAAGGGTGGTATGGAGTTGTGTAGTATTTTAATAAAAAATCTTTCCTGTGCACATTGAGCGATTTCCAAACCAGGCTAACTTAATAGTTATATTTTATGCAAAATAATTTAAAAATGATTCATTCTAAGCTCAAAAGACTTGTAATCAAGACAAACGTTAAAACAAAACACGTTTCAAATTTCCTCGCTCACTCTGAAGTGGCTATACTTAACTTTGGAAATGCCTCTCATATTCCCCATATTTTAACAGTGAGAATGTGTGAAATGTTCCCAGTGAAACGTAAACCTGGCATTAACCTGGACACAGTGTTTTTGTGTGACAGCCTGCTAATGTGATGTATGTCACAGGGCAGAGGGCCATGTCATTACTCCTTGAGAGGGGGAGGAGAGGTTGTCCAGGAGAAGAAAGCAGTCCTAATTCCCACGACGGCCTTCTTGTTGTAATATCGTGAGCAAGCTGTGTTTGTGTTCAGAGTGGGGAGGGACATCTTTGTGTTTGTGTATTTATCTGTGTGTGTCTTTTGGGGTGTGTGTAGGGTTGCACTGCAGACATACTGATACAGGGACGGAGACAGGAAAGAGGGTGGTGTCTAATCTGACAGAGTTGAGGTGAAGAGGCATGAAGTCTGTCTTTTCTTTCAAGATCATACGTCACTATTAATCTACCAACTTGTTTATCTGTTTACCAGCACCATGAGTATATAAAATAACAGATAAATAGCAAATAGATTTTTAGTGTATGTATGTATTTAAAATAGAAGGCTGGCGATAAAACAAACCAACAATGCGTTTTTATCTGTTTCTCAGTACTTTCTAATGTGTCTTGCCTCTGTTCGCCTCTGAGCCCCAAGCCTACAGCTTCTTTATGAAGCTGTAAATCTTTAAATATGAATTAACAAATGCCTACTTTCATATTTATGTTATATTATATCTGGCCTATTCTGGCAGCAGGACAGAGTATGTGGACTTGACTGAAAATAAACGACATTGCCTATCGTATTGAAGAATCATGTCAATCAGTTCTGCAGTGGGGCTCATTAATGTGTTTTTACTCATATTTGGACAATGATGTAGGTCTATGGAATAAGATATGTCAGCCTTTGGCTGCACAGGCTACTAATTCTAAATAATTCGTAGTAGGATCAACTACTTTGTTCACTATAAGAAAAATATAGAATACTTATATATACCTAAACTTAAACTTGAATATTATTAAGAGGTTTCTGTCATATCTAGACTAAACAAATAGAAAACTACAGAAATCATGAACGTATTGCTCAATATTATTGTGTTGATTCAGTTTTGTGTTTGTGCATACTACAGGTCATTTGATATACGGTATAACTGTGACCTAAATATGTTAGTTAGAGTGGGACTTTGTTGTCAGATGTTGTTTGTCATATGTGAGGAGACATTGGGTGACTCACACGTCATACCGAGCGGAAGTCTCACAGATGTGATTGATCTATAAGACTTGTGGCAGGCATGATTCATGACTGTCAAGCTGCTTTGGGGTGGAGTAGCCAATAATAAATAAAAGCCAGAAAGCTTGAGACTGAATTTCAAATCATTACCATCTCCAATGTTTCGTCTCTGTTTTATATGGATCATAACACCTATCT
>NC_041339.1:14957147-14984647 GCF_004354835.1 Perca flavescens | reverse complement strand
GTTGAGTTGAGGCCAAAAGTTCTATTTTGGTCTCATCTGACCACATCACCTTCTTCCAGGCCTCTTCTGAGTCGTCCAGGTGGTGAATGGCGAACTTCATGCGGGCCTGTACATGTTTCTTCTTGAGCAGGGGGACCTTGCGTGCGCTGCAGGATTTCAATCCATGACGGCGTAGTGTGTTACCAACCGTTTCTTTTGTAACTGTGGTCCCAGCTGCCTTCAGTTGATTCATCAGTTCCCCCCTTGTAGTTTTGGGATGATTCCTCACCGTTCGCATGATCAGGGACACCCCACGAGGCAAGATCTTGTGTGGAGGCCCAGACCGAGGGAGGTTGGCGGTGGTGTGGTGCTTCTTCCATTTCCTGATAACTGCACCGACAGTTGATCTTTTCTCTCAAAGTTGCTTTCCGATTCTCTTGTAGCCCATTCCAGCCTTGTGCAGATCAACAATCTTGTCCCTGATGTCCGTAGAAAGCTCTTTGGTCTTGCCCATGGTGGTGATGTTGGATGCTGGTTGTTTGGGTGTTGACAGGTGTCTTTTATACAGGTAACGAGGTGAGGCAGGTGTATTTGATGTAGATAATTGGTTCGGATTGGGGCTGTGTCTTAAAGAAAGACTAACTGGCTTGTAGGAGCCAGAATACTTGCTGTTTGTCCAGGGGGTCAAATACTTGTTTTTCCTCATCAGATGGTTATCAATTTTAATAAATTCATATGATGTGATTTTCTGGAATTTTCTTTGGGATTCTGTCTTTCACTGTTAGAATGTACATATGATTACAATTGTAGATTTTTGCATTCTTTGTAAGTGGGCAAACCTGCAAAATCAGCAAGGGGTCAAATACTTATTTCCCCCACTGTATGTATATATATATATATATATATATATATATATATATATATATATATATATGTGTGTGTATGTATGTGTATGTGTGTGTATATATGTGTATATATGTGTATGTATGTATTTTAGATTGCCACAAATCCATACCTGTCATTGCATATTGCTTTTCCTCTGGTATCTAAGCCATACTTCTCCAGAGGTGGACACATTGATAAATGGCACATATGATAGCTAAAGCACTAATGCTCAGCTCTTCTCCTTCCTCTCCATTCCCAGGACTGCAGTGTGAGCATGAGGACAGCTGTCTATCTAGTCCCTGTTCCAACTCTGGAACGTGCAGCTCACTGTCTGGTGGTAGCTACACATGTTCCTGTCCTCCTGGCTACACAGGGCCTCGCTGCCTTAATGACACAGATGAATGTGCTGCCACACCCTCTATATGCCAGAATGAAGGAGCATGCGACAACACCCCTGGCTCCTACAAGTGAGAATCTAGTGCATAATAACCAAATGTGAAATATGTCACTATGTGGAAGATTTCCTTGATTTCCAAAATAAGACTGAATTTAATGAAATGTACTCGGTCATTGCTACAGGTGTACCTGTGCCCCAGGATTTACTGGCAGACACTGTGAAAGCTCATACATCCCTTGCTCACCCTCACCATGCCTAAATGGAGGCACCTGTCACCAGAACTCTGAAACTAGCTACTCGTGCCACTGCCTTCCAGGTAAGAGGATTCAAATTCTGAAATGCCTAGATTTTTGTTCCTCTTTTTAAAGCTGAATATGAAATAGAAACTCATACTAAAGTTAGCCATCCCCCACACGTCAAGAGAAATATGGACTGTTTAGTCACCTAATCAGAGAGAGAGCGAGAGATAGGGAAAGGAAGAAGGCACTAAAGAGAAATGGAAATTTAAGAAAATTGAATGTCGGAAGAGAAAAAGAGTGACACTGTAACTGGTATTTATCTATAAACCAATGTAGCTTTGAGTTTCTGTATTGTTACATTGTGTTGTTTGTGGTGCAAACAGTCTGAGCCTATTGGCTGTATTGTATTAGACACACTGTACTGTCAGTCTGCTACAGACTTGTTACTGCAAGTCGACACAACAAACATGCTCACAGCTACTGTTTATATACACTACCAGGACATATCATAATACTTACACTAGAGAGTATCATACTACAGTTTATGTATTTAAGTGCATTTCTTCCCCAATCATTTGTGCCAGGTTTCAACGGGACTAACTGTGAGAACAATATTGATGACTGCCCCGGTCATCAGTGTGCCAATGGAGGAACGTGTATGGACGGAGTCAACACCTACAACTGCCAGTGTCCTCCAGAGTGGACTGGTAAGGGATTTTTTGTTTATGTATTCCTGTGACAACTATTAGACTCAGTGTTTGTCTACTCTGGTTTGCTGTGTTGTTACCACCCCAGTGCCTCAAATCCATGCAAGATATCAGGGGTTTCCCTCATGTGTCTGAAGGGGATCTGTGTTACATGTTGAAGCAAAGCATCAAAAAATTAGTATTGTGTATTTCAGACATGTCCTCTTAGCGGGCATTCAGACTGAAAACGGCCCTGCGTTAAAACAACGCCAGGGGCTGTGTTGTTTAAGGTATCGGTGAGATATGAAATGCAATCCAGGAAGTCCAGTTAGAGTAACAGATCCATGAGTTTGGAGGCTTATTAGACGGCAAAACATTGATAATACTCTGACACAGGATTTCAAAACTCTGGAAAGTTTTCACACCAGTAATTAGTATTAGTGCAATTGGTAACAGTACAAATACGTCGTTCATGTTTCAAAGTAATTTACCAGGACTGTGCGATTGCACTTCTTTGATTGGCCACTGCTGCGTTCGTTCTGGATGAGTCACATTGGCGTCCAGTAGAAGTTGAGCCAGGTTCAACTTTTTTCCTCGATGACTTGATTTTTTTTGTTGAAGCCCTATGCGTTGGCATCGCCACTGCGTCACTGGACCAGTGTTTTTTCCTTTAGAGCTTTTTATATGTACGTATTATACTAGAACTTAAGTCTTAAGTATTTTGTATGTCTGATGTGTTTAAAAAAAGCTGTGTGTTGAATATGTTTTGCAGACTATTTTATCATTTTTCACATTTTTAAAATTAAATCTACAGCAGATTGTTTGTGTCTTTCCCTTTTAATTTTCTAGACACTCTAGCCATATCATTTATGAAATGGCTTTTCTACTTTTAAGTCTTCATTTTTCTGTGTGCCGGTTGAGCAGTGAGGTGGAATACATATTTGTGCTGTGATCAGATAACTTTCCTTTCATGTTGTTTCAATGTTATACTTCCCACCATTCTTCTGTACTCTTTCTTTATCCTACTGAGGCCCGTACTTCACACAAGGTGTGCCTCTGCTAACACACTTATGTGGCATACGCAAGCTTTCCGTTTACAAAGCAAACATGCATGCATCAGCTTCCTTGGGCCTGTCTGAGTTTATGTTGCACTGATCCGACCTGGGTAAGCAAAGCCAACGTGAGCAGAGTACTTAAAAATGGCCATCGTGGATTAATAGTATTCTCACACACTATATTTTTCATGTCTGCAAAAAATCTCTCTAAATAAGACTGTAAGTATCTAAAAAAAAAACAAAAAAAAACGGGTCACTATTTTTAATTTCTTAATTGGAAAATCCATGAGGTTACACCTTGAGTTATGTTGTAACATGCTACCTAGAATATTAACTTAATTTGTTTACATTTTCTCCTCCTCATGTCCACCTCCCTGCCTCTCCACAGGTCAGCACTGTACAGAAGACGTGGACGAGTGTCGTCTGCAGCCAAACACTTGCCAGAATGGAGGTACCTGCAGCAACCTGTTTGGCAGCTATGTCTGTGTGTGCGTTAACGGCTGGAGTGGACCCGACTGCTCTGAAAACATCGATGACTGTGCTACAGCTGCGTGCAGCCCAGGCTCCACATGCATTGACCGTGTTGCATCTTTCGTCTGTCTCTGCCCCTACGGAAAGACAGGTAGGCCAGGAGTGAGACATTTTTATACCCTAAAATGCATTACGCTAATAACAGCCTCTCTGGCATAGTATGATATAATAGTTGGGTTGGGAACCGGAGGGTTGCTGGTTCAAGTCCCCATCGGACCAAAGTGTGGTGGTCATTGGTTTTGGTTAACTACTGTTGAAAGAGTATTTCATTGCAGGGGACTGCATTCTGTGGAACAAGTCTGCCCATTGATGTTTTCCCAAACAGATAATTTCACTAAATTCATCCAAGCTTTTTTTTTGAGAAAAAAGGCCCTTAATGTGATCCATGTCAAACAGTCAAATACACTAATTATACCAAAGAATAGATTTGCATTTCCAGCCTGGTGGTTAGAGACTTATTCTTAGATTTGGATTAGGCCTTGCCTTAAAAATATACCACTCCCTAGTAGCAAATTTGCATTGAGTTTGTTTTACTTTGAAGTGGGCATAACCGTGTATTGGTAATTCTCTGGGGCCATTTTTGTTTAAGCACAGAGAAGATTTTTGTCTAGTGTAGTTTTGGTTGGCAAAGCGGGGCCGGTCCTTCACAGCGCTGCAAAGGAAGGTCTGGCGAGTCCACACAGCATTTCAGGATGGGAGAAAACGTGCTCTGATTTATTGCAATTTCTTTAAACCAATCACAATAGTCTTGGCTGGCGCTAAGCTCCGCACGGAGCTCAGGAAGGAACGTGTTTTGGTGGAACGTGTGCGTTCAAAAGTTGTTTGAGTCGTGCGAGAGAAAACTCAGATTGGACAGATAGTCTAGCTAGCTGTCTCAATTTACCCTGCAGAGATCTGAGGAGCAGTTAACCATAGTCCTCATAATTCGACCGGAGTTTAAAATTCCAACACAAAGAAAGCAGAAGGTAACGGACATCGGTGAAAAGCATCCGGCAGAATTTCCTGTGGCACAGAAGCAATCCCGGAAGTGGAACGTCGAGAATACAGACTAATGCAAAACAAACTGTGCTTTAGCTTGTATTAACAATGTGGCTGCATTTAGCTCCCAACACTCTGATACTGCATTAGTGGGCATGTCAGGGATAAACTCTGGAACTCTCGACCTATTCTTGTTTACTCATTCCTTGTCAACATGGTGTTCTTTTCAGGCTTGCTCTGCCATAGAGATGATGCCTGTATTAGTAACCCCTGTAGAGAGGGTTCTCAGTGTGACACCAACCCCATCAGTGGGATGTTCAACTGTAACTGTCAACCTGGATACGTAGGCAGCACCTGCAACATCGACAGAGACGAATGCAGCATCGGTGAGAAAGAGAGAAAGTTCTAACCAAGTATGCACAACATGTATCTCTGCCTGGCTTTTGATCTTTTCTGCTTTTAAACGTAGCTCTCTCCTCTTCATCATCAGGTACCAACCCTTGCGAGCATGGTGGTCAGTGTGTGAACACTGATGGCTCCTTCACATGTAACTGTGTTCGGGGTTATGCTGGGCCGCGCTGTGAACAAGATGTCAACGAGTGTGCTTCGAACCCCTGCCACAACGATGGCACATGTCTGGATCGCATTGGGGACTACACCTGCATCTGCATGCCCGGTACATCTCTTGAGAAAATATAAATAACTGTACATTCCAACCAATTTGATCAGACATTCTCTTCCAAAAAAGAAGTGCAGCAGTTCAAAAAAGTGCAGCATTGCCGGTCTTGAGTTTCAAGATAGCGATATTGTGGATAACAATTTATGTATAACTAGAAAGCACTTATTGAGAGCATACCTCCACCAAGGCTGATTTTTTTTTTTTTTTTTAAACATATTAGCATCTAAATCTGAAGATCCAGAGTGATAAACTCTAATGTGATACATGTGCCACAATTTATAATATATAAAATGTTAAAAAAGATAGACACTTTTTTTTTTTTTTATTATTCTGCATCCAGATTTACACAAATGGTCTCTTGTACCTTGGCCCATAGCCTACCTTTTCAAGTCTCATTCAAATGTGTGTTACTATTTGTTTGATATAGACAAGAAGGACCAAAAACATGACTTCCATGGTGGAGTTTAGCGGCTGACACCACTAGGTTAAAATGAAACTACTTAGAAACTGCAAAGAATTGGGATTCAAAACATAACGTCTTTGGCTTCTGTAACGTTTGAGAAAAGAAGTAATCTCATAAAAACTTGTTTCTCGTCATGCATGCAGGATTTGAGGGGACTCACTGTGAGATAGAGGTGGATGAGTGCCTCAGCTCGCCCTGTCTGAACCAGGGGAAATGTCTGGACCAGGTCAGCCGCTTTGTGTGCGAATGCCCAGCAGGTTGGTATACATGTTGATGTATTTTTCAGATTTCCATCCGCTCAAAGTAAAAATGAATTAGATTATGAAGCCCTTTTTAATGTACACGTTTGTTACTATGTTCATGTTGTTCTGTTTTCAGGCTTCAGCGGTGACATGTGCCAAATAGACATAGATGAGTGTTCCAGCACGCCTTGTTTTAACGGGGCCAAGTGTATCGACCGACCGAACAGTTATGATTGTGAATGTGCTGAAGGTAAAAGGGAATAACCACATGTTAAGTTAAAGTAAAAGCAACATATTTGTTGTTTCTGCTTTCCTATTGTTCTATAAAAATGGTAGACTGCATCACATTAAACCCTATATCTTTTTTAATTTGGAAAATCTTTTGAAATAGTCACTTGATCCATGATGCAATAGCCTTTGTTATTTTTCTAAGAGGAAATGTCATCCCGCAGGCTTCACTGGCACACTTTGTGAGGAGAACATCAATGACTGCGTACCAGAGCCTTGCCACCATGGTGTGTGTAAAGATGGCATTGCCACTTTCTCCTGTGAGTGCTATCCTGGATACACAGGGTCCATCTGTAATATCCAGGTCCATGAGTGCCACAGCAACCCTTGTCAGAACCGAGGACGCTGCGTTGACCTGGTCAATGCCTACCAGTGTAACTGCCCATCGGGAACCACAGGTGGGTACTTTGTGTGCTAAAAAAAAATCATTGTCTGTATAGTGAGACAAGTTGGTTCTAATTTATTCTTCAAAGAAAAAGTGTCATTCGACATGTCATATGTAAATACAACTGTACAAATGTGATCAGATGTCTGTGGGCAGCGTTTTTATTGATAAAAACTTTCACTACATGAGAATACAGAGGGGGATAGCAAGTCTCTTATCTTGCCTGACAACACAGCTCTGCTCTTTGTGACATCTGGTGGCTATAGTAACCATACAGACTGAACAAAAAACACAAAACATTGTATGAGTTTTAGTTCCTTTGACACTTTTTCACTGAAAGATAAATCAGCTCTACAATATTGTTATTTGGAAGAGTCTGAGCCAGATCACATTAAATTACCTCCTGAAAGTTTTCTTGTGATTGACCCTTGTGGCTGTACATTTCAAAAGTGGAGGTAACAGCTTGAGTTGAATGTAAAGACCCCCATCCCCCACCTATAGAGCTTCCTGTATAGCTTTCGATGTATAAAGTGTTGAGCACTTTATGTGTAGCAGTCACAAGTCTGGGTCAAGTGGTGCACCCGTCAGGTTGCTCTGTGGATTAATAGGCTCACTTCAGTACTTTGTACCACCCTGAGGCCTGGTACTGACATCTGTACTGTCCTTACTTCACCAAAATTGCCATCAGGTCTCACTTTCTGGTTTCATGCCCTCACTTCCCCTCCTCTGATGTGCCTTTTGCTCTCTCTATGTCTGTTTTTCTCTATGTATCTCTCTCCCTCCTTCTGTTTCTCATCCTATCCCTCTCTCTTTCTCTCTCCCATTTCACAATTGTTCCACTAATGTTTTTCTTGTTAGTTTTCTAACTTTATGTCATAGTCGAGTCGTAGCAGGCCTCTGCTGTATTAATAGTTATTGTCAACATTTCTTACTTCTTGCTGAATTTCCTTTTTAATGGCGTCTTACTCCCTCTGGTGGTGAATCAACTATCACATTTTGTAACAGCCACTTCATCTGCTTCACCTCTTTCTTATGCAACCCCTTGTTCACTTCAACCGAAAGGGACATGAAAGGCTATTTTTGGTGTGCTACTTTTAAAAACAAACATACAGTCAGATAAAATGATAAAGCATATAACCTGGCTTTTGTTACCCTATATGAATTTGTCTTTCTATTTTTTCAACTCAGGGGTAAACTGTGAAATCAATGATGATGACTGTGCCAGCAACCCCTGTGAGTACGGAGTGTGCCACGATGGCATTAACGAGTACAAATGTGTGTGCGAACCAGGATATGCAGGTATGTTTTGCTAGATAGCCCATTAAAGTCACGTTGATAACAGTACAAAAGGTTTCAGAAATGGGGCAGGAAAAAAATAACCATATAGATATATCAATGCAAGCTAATATTTGGTTGCTATTACTAAAAACAACTGGATAATCAACAACTAATTCCCTCTGAATTGCTCTCTAATAGGACTTAAATGTGATGTGGAAATCAACGAGTGTAACTCAAACCCATGTATGAGTGGGGGAACCTGTGTGGACAAGGTTAACGGGTTCAACTGCCTGTGCCCACCCAGCACCCACGGCCCTCTGTGCCTCTCTGGGACCAACCACTGTGCTCCTCAGCCTTGTGTGCACGGAGAATGTATTGAACAGCAACACGGGTACATTAACCTTATACTGCTACTCTGAAATGTTATGTTCTGAGAGCCTTCTGGCCTTCTCTAATCCAATGCGTGAATATGAGCCAACACACAACAGTTATATAATTAAAAGATCCATTAGGCAAAGTAACAGGCAAATCATTTTTTTACTTTCCTTTACTCTATTTAGATGTGGAGGCTCCCTATGGTTTCTTCCAGCCTGCTTTGCTTTCCATCAGCACAACTATGTGTTTACAATGATATAATAATCCAAGTACTGGCCATGCTTGAACTGATGCTGGAGATAGCCCAAAGACCAGCCACTGTTGCTGCTATTATTACTTTGTAGCCACAAATTTCTCATTTTAAACTCGTGTTTGCCTTTCTTCTGTACAAAGGTATCGTTGTGAGTGTGAAGCTGGCTGGGTGGGACAACACTGTGAACAGGAAAGGGATGAGTGCAAGTCCAGTCCGTGCCAAAATGGTGGGACCTGTTTGGACCGACATAATGGCTACACCTGTCAGTGCCAACCTGGATTCAAAGGTAATAATTATTATTATTATTATTATTATTATTATTATATTTCAGCATTTAATTTTTTTGAACTCACTCCGGATTTGGATTTCCACTGGATGCATAACGGCTGCAGACCAGCTCTGCTGCGTGTCTGCTGCGTGCTCCGCCGTTCGTCAATACCCACTAGCTCCGGATTTGTTGCGGCACGGCTGCGGCCATGACTGACAGCTTTAGTCACGAGGACCCACAAGTTCTCGCAAATTCAGGTAGAATAGAACCACAAAACCAACACCAGTTTGTTTCCTTCCAGAGGAGTAGAGGGGAATCGACTCTGTGCTGTGTTTTCAAGGTGCAGGGCAGGGAAATATGATCCGCCGTGAGCATGGTGTATTTTATTTGGAAAATTAACCAGATGTTTATTTTGTTTCTGTGCTCGACTTCCTGTCCCGCACTATCTGCCGTCTGCTGAATTGCTGCGGAGCTCTCCGGCGTCCAGCAAAAATAGAAGCTCTGCGTATCTGCTCTGGAGGGCTGCGGACCACCGGAGCTGGGACGCAGTCGGAACGCAGCCGTTCTGCAGTCAGTGGAAATACACACATTGACTTTTATGGAAACCTATTGACTCCGCCGCCGTTCTGGAGCCGTTACACAGCCTTTGGAAATTGGGGGTTAGCAATCATTAGAGGAAATGGCACTGAATTTTAAAATGAAATATTTGAATCGCCCCACCTCTCGCATTAGGTATGAACTGTGAGAAGAACATAGATGAATGTGCATCCGGGCCCTGTCTGCACCAAGGCATTTGTATAGATGGAGTCAACAATTATGCCTGCCAATGTAGTCCACCATTCATAGGTTAGTGATTTTACATTTTCAGCATATCACCATCCACTTATTAAGATGCAATATCAGTTTTTGTAGCAGCCAATTAAATATCTTTTTAGCAAAGATTTTCATGATTTTATCATTATGAAAACTATGTGCTATGCCCAAATAGGTAAAAACTGTGAGATGGAACAGGCTCCCTGTGCCTCTCATCCATGTGAGAAGGGAGGAGTGTGTCTTCCATCTGCAGACTACACCTCCTACACCTGTCGATGTCCTGCTGGTTGGGAAGGTATGTGTGTATCTGTCAGATATTGCGTTCATATGTGTCTGTCCGATTGAGTTTGTATGGATGTAAGATAGCGTGAAACTAGGAGGACGGTGTGCCTGATAGCAAAATCATATCTAATATTATGTATTACTGCTAGATTGATGCAGTACTAATCATTTTTCGTTTGTTCACCATTGTGTAGGAACACGTTGCACGGAGGATGCGAATGAATGCAGAATGAACCCTTGCAAAAATGGTGGTCGTTGCTTTAACACCATGGGCAGCTACACATGTAAATGTCCACCTGGATACAGCGGACACAACTGTCAGACGGACATTGACGACTGCTCACCCAGTGAGTTTCACTTTCATCTAATTCAATCACCTCACATCATTAATGGCTGTATGCATCCCAATGGAAGCCGCGCCTCTGCATTTATGACAGCCATGTATTTTGACGGCTATGTAGTATTCTTTAATGTATCATCAGACACTGAAGATATTCCAATCCTTAGTGGAAAGCAGCATAAAAAAGATATTGAGTTACACATGGGTGTGCGCATGATACAAAACAATGTACGATGTAAAAATAGACAAACAAATACAAGGGAAGGTGCTTCCTTTTTTTTTTAACAGATGTTTCAGACTGCTGGTGGATTATTCATGGATACCTTGGGTGAATTGTTCATTCAGTGACGGCTGTTTGGTCATTAAAAGCCTCTTTTACCCTCTCTGTATTCCCCTCTTTAGACCCATGCCTGAATGGAGGCTCTTGTGTGGACGATGTTGGGAGTTTCTCCTGTGACTGCCGCCCGGGTTTTGAAGGCGACCGCTGTGAGACTGAGGTAGACGAGTGTGCCAGCCAGCCCTGCAGGAACGGTGCCATCTGCCAGGACTACGTCAACAGTTTTGTGTGCGAGTGCCGACAAGGCTTTGATGGCATCTTGTGTGAACACAACATCCTTGAATGCACTGAGAGGTCAGCCATTCATTCAAAGCATGAAGCCATAAAACCTGCATTTTATTTCCATGCTTAATTGTTCTGTTCTTCTGCAATGAATTTCTTCATGGATGATTTCTACTGTGTCTCTTGCAATGACCTGACAGAAAGAATGATAACTATGTTGAAAACTAATTATATTTTGTTTGCCCTGCCCCTTCATTCGTACGTCCCAGCAGTCTAGTCTAGATTAGTCATTACTTTCCTTACTATCCCTCTAGCTCCTGTCTGAATAATGGGACTTGCATTGATGGCATCAATGCCTTTTCTTGCCGTTGCCGTCCTGGTTTTTACGGGGAATTCTGTGAGTTTGAGCAAAATGAGTGCAACTCTCAGCCCTGTAAGAATGGAGGCACCTGCACTGATGGCCTGGGCACCTACCGCTGCACCTGCCCCTTGGGATACAATGGACAAAACTGCCAGGTAAATTGTCTGTGTATCATTGCAAGTGTACAGAGTGGGTCTGCAGGTAACGTGAGTGAGCTGGGTCATATGTGTTCTTAGCAATTTCATATTTGCCAACATTTGACTAAAGTACCTAGGCTTTACGTATATATGGTGTTGTATGATGCACTGATTGTAAAGCTTTTTCAGGCAAATTTGTAAATTTTTGGTCTATAGCAATACAGTTGACCAAAGTAGAACAAATGTTGCCTCACAAACTGAAGAAGGCTTGACAGTTTGAAAGTTGAGTTGGGTTCGATGCACCCAACTTAAAGTATCAAACTCAAGAAGATGGCTGGATGTGGTGTAATTCCTTCTGTCTTTAACATTTACAGACAAAAGTGTAACTCTCTTCTTTTGTTTTCTTTTGTATACAGAACTTAGTGAACCTCTGCAGCCAGGTGCGCTGTTACAACGACGGCTCCTGCTCTCAGACATCAACCTCCTGGACCTGTCACTGTCAAACGGGATGGACGGGACTTTACTGTGACGTCCCCAACATGTCCTGCTGGGACTTTGCCGCCAGGGAGCGTGAGGAACTATTTATTTTTCACAACACAATATTTATAATTAGGATAAGGGCAGATATCATCCCCACAATACAGTAATGATGAATTTATCTTAGAGACAGTCACCACAAGAGAAAAGTAGCATTGTAGCTGAACAAACTTACCATTGAAATGTGTTCACTATAGCCGGACCAAGATACTTTTGTTTTCCTGCCCACAGTTTCATCAGACCAAAACTTAAAGTGATGGTTCGGAGTAATTTCACCCTAGGGTCCTTTGCACCATGACCTCGAGCCAAACACCCCCCCAGAAGCTTTTTTCACCTGGGTCGAACATTGGGAGAGTTAGCGTAGCAGCGTTATCAGCTGAATAGCTTATTAGCGCAGGGGCTAATGGACCCACGTTTGTATCTCGTAAATGACCCCACTAATAATGCCCAAAATGATACCAAACTTCTACACTGGTACAAATAGGTTATGTACTCATAAAACGATGGATTGGAAAGTTTGTAAGTACACCAGAAGTTTATGAACACTTGCCTGCTCTCTGTTGCTTCTGCTGCTGCTACCAGCAGTTAGACGAGTGCTTAGGGCTGTCTACAAATTACTACACCGAAAAGAGATACAACAAAAATATTTATTAATTTAATGATTAAATAAGGTAATGTCTCCAAACTTACCTCAGTTATTACTTGTCTCCTGCTAGTTAAACTACAGCACTTAGTTTAAAAAAAAAGTTAAATTAAAAAATATTTTTGTTGCATCTCTTTTCGGTGTTGTAATTTGTAGACGGCCCTAAGCACTCGTCTTACAGCAGCAGCAACAACAACAGCAGAGAGCAGAAGCCAGCAGGCAAGTGTTATTAACATAAACTTCTGGTGTACTTACAAACTTTCCAATCCATCGTTTTATGAGTACATAACCTATTTGTACTACAGTAGACGTTTGGTATCATTTCGGGCATTATTAGTGGGGTCATTTACAAGATACAAACGTGGGTCCATTAGCCCCTGCACTAAGCTATTCAGCTGATAACGCTGCTCTACGCTAACTCTCCCAATGTAAGACCCAGCTGAAAAAAGCTTCTGGGGGGTTGTTTGGCTCGAGGTCATGGTGCAAAGGACCCTAGGGTGAAATTACTCCAAACCATCACTTTAAAATAAGCAATACTTGCACATCTTCACATTGTTTTTCACTGTTTTTTTTTTTTTTTTTCCTTCTTTACTAAATTACTGTAGATAAGGAAGTGGAAAATGTGTGTAAGAACGCCGGGCGGTGTGTGAATGTGGGCAATTCCCACCGATGTCAGTGCCAGCGAGGATACACGGGCAGCTACTGTGAAGAGAGGGTCGATGAGTGCCAGTCAAACCCCTGTCGCAACGGAGCTACATGCAAGGGCTATCGGGGCACATACGAGTGTAAAGTAAGTCAATTATTTGTTGCTGGTGTATGTGTGCATGGTTTTTATTTTTTTAAAGCTTTTATGTTACAAGTTGTATGTTTGTTTATAACAAACTAGCAGCAATTTTCCCACAGCACACAATGAGCTAACCTCTGTGTCTTTGTTTCATTGCTCCAGTGTAAACCAGGCTACCAGGGGGTGAACTGTGAGTATGATGTTGATGAATGCTACTCTAGGCCCTGCCTCCATGGAGGAACCTGTATCAACCTCATTAACCGCTTCACCTGCGCCTGCCCGCCCGGAACACATGGTCAGTCTGCATAACGCATACGTACACACACAGGACGATTTAAAACGGTCCTTTAAACATTCATAAAGCAGATTCAATGCTTTACTTGATACAAACAGTGATATCTTTCTGTTCACTGCTCTGTAGGGCTCCAGTGTGAGGTGAACGTGGATGACTGTGCCCCCAAGCCTGGCTCCTCTGAACCTCGCTGTCTGAATGGAGGACAGTGTGTGGATGGTGTGGGCCGTTACACATGCTCCTGCCCTCCAGGATTCGTTGGAGAACACTGTGAGGGGGATCTCAATGAATGCCTGTCTGGGCCCTGCCACACCCCCGGCAGCCTCGATTGTGTGCAGCTGGTCAACGATTACCAGTGTCGCTGTCGCCTGGGGTACACAGGTATGTTCGCATTAGCCGCTCAAAAGGGATATCATAACAGCACTGTACTGTATTAAGTCTTTTTGTATGTTAGAAAACTAACAAGGCATTCATGTTTCAGTAATGTGAGTGTTTTGGTAATCCTGCAAAGTGTTTCAGTTGTTGATTAATTCCTTTTCAGGTCGTCGTTGTGAGTCCATGGTGGATCTGTGTCTGTCTAAGCCGTGCCACAACGGTGCCGTCTGCTCTATGAACATGAGTTCAGTACATGGCTACACCTGCTCCTGTGTTCCCGTAAGTTTCTCAAATGTCACTCCTTTTTCTGGCACCATAAGAAACAGAAACATGGTGTCAATCGATTCTCCTCTTTTATGTTCGCTTCCTGTATAACACTTTTTCTATTAATTTCTCAGTGCAAACAGGCTCTGTGCTCTCATTCATCATAATCATGTCAAGCTATACTTTCATGTTTTACATTAAGGTCTTTATTGACAGTGCTGGGCTCATCTATCTTTCACATAACTATTGTCATGCATATGCATATTTTTAGGGGGGTTTTATGTCTTGATTTTTGAGCATAAGCCACAAAGTTCACAGCGTGAACTGGTTGCAAAGTGGTGTGAAAATAATTGGCAGCTGGCAGTGGTTCGAGAATACAAAACACTTATTTTGACAAGGCTGTCAGATATTGTGTTATAATTTCTTAACACAAAAAAACAATCAATTCCAGTAATGTTCCTCCATTTTCTTGATATATTCTCATTAGTCTATTGGTTACCGCGCTTCCCTCCAGACTCGACTATCGAACCGTGAATGTCAACTTTAGTTAATAAGGAACACCGCTTACCGTGAACTATGTTAAATGTGTAATTAAGACTTTTTATATTTAAAAGTTTAATATTTTAGTATATAATAGTGCATTTGTGATGCTTAATTATCACTTAAGTCTTAAAGGATATTTGATCTATTTCATTAATCTGTTAATAAATATATATATATATATATATATATATATATATATATATATATGATGCATAATTATCACTTAAGTCTTAAAGGATATTGGATCTATTTCATTAATCTGTTAATAAATATATATACATATATATATATATATATACACTCAGTGAAGGGTGGCTGACATTACTACCTCAGTGTTCTCAGACTAGAACACCAATCTCTTCAAACTAAATGTTTTTCTCTGCTCTAACATCTTGCTCCCTCTCTTATTCTCATGCTTGCTTCAGAGGGCCACACCAGGGCTCAGGTATAGTAGCAGCAGATTTGTAAAATCTACGTAGATGTATATAGTAGTTTGTTTGATTAAACGTCAGCTGCCAAGTTTTATTGTCCCTTTACAAATGCGTATCCAAGCCTAACTTTTAAAATGACCATATTACTATCACACTTCAACAACATGTTATGTTTTACAGGGCTTTACTGGATTCAACTGTGGCGAAATAGAACACTACAATTGTTTGAAGCTACGTTGCCAGAATGGTGGCCGCTGTGTGGAGTCACTAGGCCACCTGTATTGCCAGTGCCAGCCGGGCTTCAGTGGGCCACACTGTGAGAATGAACAGAGGTGTCCATTACACTGCCAAAATGGAGGAACCTGCATCAGCGACCAATCCAACCCGTACCAGTTTAGCTGCCGCTGCCCCATGAACTTCTCCGGACAAACCTGTGAGACAATGCTACTCACACCACGTACTCCAACCTGCCCCTATCTGCAGTGTGAGAACCATTCTGGGGATAAAGTGTGTGACAATCAGTGTAACAACCATGAATGTCAGTGGGATGGAGGCGACTGCTCGCTCAACTGGAAGCAGCCTTGGGTTAACTGCAACACCAGTCTTTCCTGCTGGAATCTCTTTAAGAATGGACGTTGCGACAAGGAGTGTGACAACCCTGGGTGCCTCTTTGACAGCTTTGAGTGCCAGGAGATCCCACCGTCCTGCAAGTATGTGACCTTTCTCTTTATTTTTCTCTTTGCTGTTGCAGTTACTTATGAAGTCCAAAACATTTTGAAGTCAAATCACTAAACAGCTACCCTCTTTGGTCTGTGTATTTTCAGGTATGACAAGTACTGCGAAGACCACTTTGGGAACGGCATCTGTGACCAGAGCTGCTACACGGAGGCTTGTGGCTGGGACGGCCTGGACTGCTCAGGTAACACTCCAGCCAAAGTGGTGGATGGCACGCTGGTCATCGTGGTCCGGCTGCAGCCTGAGGAGCTGCTTGGAGACTTGAGGGGTTTCTTGCGCTCCCTTGGAGCCCTTCTACACACCAACGTGCAGGTGAAGCTGGATAAAAATGACAAGCCAATGGTGTACGCTTACTATGGGGAGGAGGAGGAGCATGGACGAAATTTACAGAGGAAGAGAAGCAAGCGGGAGCTGGACAGGGAGGTTATTGGGTAAGGATAGTTCATGTTGGGGGTCCTCTCATAATTTCTCTTCTTTGAAGCTTTCTTTTAATTCTCAGTAGCTTGAAATAAATGAACCGCTTGTCATTAACAGTCTTTGTATTTTTACATGTTTGTCTGCGCAGATCTGTGGTGCACCTGGAGCTTGATAACCGCGAATGTTCCCGGAGCTCTGTTGACTGTTTCTCCAGCATTAATGAGGCTGCATCATTCATTGCAGCAGCACACATCAAGGCTGAACTGCCTTACCCTCTGGTGTCTGTTACGAGTAAGTAGGCGTGTCATTCAACAGTTAATGGAATTTACCTGTTTTTTTTAATGTAAAAAACCAAAATCTAATAAATACAAAACAATTGGTATTAAGACTTGTTTTTTTCAGGTGACCCGACAGTTTCACCTCCGCCACCGTGGCTGATGATCCTGGTTGGAGTGGCAGTGGTTATTATTCTGCTTATCCTGGTGCTGGGTATGCTAGCAGCCAAGAGGAAGCACAAACATGGCGTCCTGTGGCTGCCTGATGGCTTCATGGCCAATAAGAATGATAAAAGGAGAGAGCCTGTTGGACAGGATGACTTTGACATGAAGTGAGTGGATACACAGACCAACAGCTTGTGTTAAAGATAATTTAAAACAAGATATATGAAAATAACTACTGGGTGGGAATTCATACCAGAGTGAAAAGTGAAATCTAAGGTTTCTCAGTGGATCTTGGGGACGTGAGCATACGAAGTATCCCTCCTAAGAGCTCAATTGCATCAGTAGAAAACTGTGGTTGTACTGTCCAGCTCCCAGTGTTCAGTACTGCTGTTTGATTAGGTGTAAAACATAGAATGCATGCTCTGTCCTGGAATGAATAGAAGCAGAATGAGATGTAACTGTCGCTTAAACGTTTTTCTTTTTCTCATTATCAGGAATTTCAAGACCCAGGATGGAGTCATGATTGATGGAGGTCAGAGTCAGAGATGGCTGGATGACGACGTGCCATCCAAGAAACCAAGAGTAAGTGAATTGAGAAAGAAAATGGAATGGTTCAAGTAAAGCTGGTGGATTGGAGTAGTTTAAATTAAACTGTGTAAGGGATGTTTGGGACTTGAGGAAAGGTTTTTGGTTGTCGTAAATGTTGTTTCAAGCTGCTTAGCTTTTTTATTTTATTTTTTTGTATAGACTGAAGACAAACCCTTGCTGCCCATTGCTATGGATGGAGGTGTTGACCGGAGAGAGTGGACCCTGCAGCACCGCAAGGCTGCTGACATCTCGCTGACTCCCCCACAGGCCGACCTGGATGCTGACTGTCTGGATGTAAACGTTAAGGGACCTGGTGAGGAATATTTACTTCTAAACTTCCCGATCTGATAACTTTTTTTTTTTAAGAACTTCTATAATATTGAATTTATTTTCTCTCAGATGGCTTCACCCCACTCATGCTAGCATCGCTGCGTAACGGTGGAGGCCCGGACTGCAGCCTGCACGGAGAAGAGGAGGAAGAGAGTGGAGGAGATGAACCAGGACCGAGTGTCATTTCAGACCTTATCACTCAGGGTGCTTCTTTAATGGCTCAGACTGACCGTACAGGAGAAACGGCGCTCCACCTGGCTGCCCGCTACGCCAGGGCTGATGCTGCTAAGAGACTGCTGGACGCTGGAGCTGATCCCAACGCCCATGACAACATGGGCAGAACTCCGCTGCATGCTGCCGTGGCAGCTGATGCCCAGGGAGTCTTCCAGGTGAGACAACTGTTTGATCATAATCAGTTATAAACTTGAGGTGAGTTTAAAATAGGTCAGTCAAAACCACTCTACCATTGTAGTTACTAATTTAACTGTAATCATAAACAAAGGTAAAGATATGAACAAATAATTACTTGTGAAATCTGCATCCCTATTATCCGTCATGTGTTTGTCATCATATCTAATGTATCTTTATCTTCTCTCAGATTCTGATCCGCAATCGTGCAACAGAACTGGATGCCCGGATGAATGACGGCACTACTCCACTGGTCCTGGCAGCCAGGCTAGCTGTGGAGGGCATGGTGGAAGAGCTGATCCACTGCCATGCTGACATCAATGCTGTAGACGACCATGGTCAGCCAAGTTTTCATATATTTACTATTCCCGTGGAATGTCTCATTTTTGTACTGTAGGTCTGGTGTGAGCATTTCATGCACGCAGGTATTTGGATTACAAAACTGCTCCTATTGAAACTGCAGTATTAGTATGAAGAATCATGGTAGTAGGTAAGCAGGACAAGCTAATTAGATCCATCCATGCTAATTGGAAGTTTTAATGGTAGAAAACCGTAAAGACACTGTAATGCTTGCTTCAGTCCTTTACAATCTAGTAAGATAGTAACATTTAAGAGTTGAGGAGCTTTAATTAGTCACAGTCACAAAAAAACTAAATTGTAATGATTTCATTCTGGTTAAACATGGATGTGCTTCTTTGTCTTTTCTCACCTTCCCCACATTTTAGGCAAATCCGCTCTGCACTGGGCAGCTGCAGTTAATAATGTGGAGGCCACTCTTGTGCTTTTGAAGAATGGAGCCAACCGGGACATGCAAGACAATAAGGTAGATTGTTGTGTTTTCATTTCTGCTTTTTCAAACCATTGTTCCTTCGTTTGTGTGCTTATAAAAATGATTTAAGTAAAAGTCTGTTAAAAAAAAAAAGTAGTATCTGGAGGTGAAACAAATGCACAAAGTTGTATTTAATCTAAATAAAATGTATCCATCAGACATTTATTCAGGGTTGTATTTTAAATGCACAGATTAAATTGAGACTCCACTCAAAACAGTGTATTAAAACTGGCTGCTTGCCGTGTTTCCTTCAGGAGGAAACCCCATTGTTTCTTGCAGCCAGAGAAGGCAGCTTTGAGGCAGCTCAGGTTCTCCTTGACCACTACTCCAACCGTGACATCACCGATCACCTGGATCGGCTGCCCCGCGATACCGCTCAAGAACGCATGCATCATGACATAGTGCGCCTGCTGGACCAGTACAATTTGGTTCACAGTCCACACAATGGCCCTAACCACATGGGCGGAGGAGGAAACTCCTCCATTATGTGTGGGGCCAACGGAGCAGGCTTCATCGGCATGCGCCCCGGGCCGCAGGGCAAGAAGAGTAGGAGGGGCGGAGGTGGAGCGAAGGTGGGAGGTGTTGGCGGGGGAGCTAAGGAGCTAAAAGACATGAAGGCAAAGAGAAGAAAGAAGCCCGCTGGAGGAGAGGGGCCGGTTGTGAGTGCCGGAGTGGGAGGAGGAAGTGGAGGAGGTACAGGCGGAGGGAACGCAAATGGCGTCAAGGCAGCAGGAGGACTTCCAGAGAGCTCTGTCACCATGTCACCAGTTGACTCCCTGGAATCGCCACACTCGTACACAGGCGACGTGTCCAGCGCCGCCTCCACCACAGCGACCTCCCCTCCCCTCCTGAGCAGCCCCACCTCCCGACCAATGCTGCCCCCCGTCAGCCACATGCTGGGACAGCAGCAGAGCTGGGTGGGTATGACCAAGCACGGCTACAGCGGCCACATGTTCGGCCTCGTGTCGCACCAGATGGGGGGTTCGCATTCCGGCATGGGCCAACACCACAACCAGGGCCCGATGCTGACTCCCATGAATGTCACCATGAGCAGAGAGCAGCTGCCGCCCATCGTCACGTTCCAGATGATGGCCCCTGGAAGAGGCCAGGCCATGCTGAAGCAGCCTCAGCCAGGACAGGTACAGGCCACGCAGTCCCAGGGGCAGAACCAGAATCAGGGTCACTCCCAGCAGGGGCCAGGCCACCTCCGGTGCCCCCAGGGTATGATGTATAAGATGCCTGAGCAGATGAGCATGGTGCACGGGCTATCCCACGCCCTGCAGCACCCCCACACCGTCAGCCACGGGGGGATTGAGGGCCAGTCTCGGCCACTGCCCTCCTATCCACCCATGCAGAGCCCTGTGGATAAGTACCCCACTCCCCCCTCCCAGCACAGTTACACCACCACTAGCTCAGAGGGCACCACCCCCGGCCACTCTGCCCACCCACCCAGCGAGCACCCATATCTCACCCCTTCACCCGAGTCCCCAGACCCTTGGTCGTCCTCTTCGCCACACTCCAATTCGGACTGGTCTGACGTCACCACCAGCCCCACCCCTCGGGGGAACCCCCACCACGCACTGCCGTCTTCACACCACACACACATTCCAGAGCAGGTGCAGCTGCAGCTGCAGTCGCAACAGGTGCAGCAGGCCTCTCAGCAGCCTCAACACGGTAACATGCAGGTTTTTGCGTAGGCCGGCCCGAGGAAAGCATAAACAGACTGACTTTGGGGTTCTGTGTAGTTGGATAACAGCACATAGTAACTCATACAGTGCTTTTCTCACGTCTCGTTAATTCTTTTTTTGTTCTTCATTATAATAATCAGTCACCTCCCCTTTTATGTTTCCTTCTCCTCTTTGCACTTCAGATGCTTAAGATGTTTGTATAGTTTCTAAAACGCCATTGAGTAGTATCCGCTAGATATCAAAAGTTCTCAATACCAAAAAAACATGCAGTTTCCTTGTCGTTTCTGCAATCCCAGCCGAGCATCCTCTGCTCTCTGTTGGCGAATTCAAGACTTTCCTTTTTATGCCTTTGGCACCCAAACACAAACAGTTTATTGAGGGATCAACGAGGAATTGCCGACCAGATGGCGGCCGGTTGGTATTGGATCAGAAAAACAGACTGTTGAGATGGACTCTATGATGTGACGGAGGACGTTCTGCATTGATATTGTCTGTTTTGTAGGACATTGTCATTTCTCTCTGCTATATGCTATCCTTATGTGTTGTTTGTGATAAGCCTGCCAATACTAACTCGTCGTTGCAACCATTCACTCTACTTTTTTAATACGATGGATCACATTCAGTTGATGCTTTAATTCAGCAAAACTACCTAGTTGTTGCCTTATTGTTTTTTATTCATGCATTGTTTGTTTTTTATGTGTTAAAGGGGGATTTTTATAAAATGCTGTTGCATGACTAGAAAGACAAACATCGAGTGAATTACAGATTATATATAAATGCACACAAATGCATCTTGTTACTAAATGGCTCTACACTTGTGCTAACAACTTAAATATGTATTTACTGCATTGATTACAGTTGATAGATATTAGTGGTTTCCATTAATCAAACCCACAGAAGGTTCAATAAATGCATGCTGTAGGTGCAGTGAGAACGGTGTATGTTTTGAAGGCAGTTACTGTTACCGAAATACAAAAGTTTGATTTGAAAACCAATTCAGAGTTAATGTGTATGTAGTTATATCACGTCTTGCCACAGATGGTGCCACTATATGTCGTGTTGTTGAGGGATTAATTAAGCTTGACAAACTTTATGCAAAAAACATACATTAGTTTTAGAATGTTGTATGTTGAAATGGAAATAGATTTACAGCACATTCTTCTTGTTATTACTGAGCTCGATTTGGCAAAGACATGTTGACATTTTAAAATGTCCGTTTCTGTTTTTATATGAATTCTGTTCGCACTTCTTGAATGATTCTGAATGTTACAGAGGCGCATGTTTATACCTTTTAAACTGCCTCCTTGCTAAATGTTTTCTCTTCCAAAATCATTTAACCAGTTTTGCCTTTTGCTTAACTACAATCAGTTTATCCCTGCACCTTTTTAATTGTAATGATTCATACACCAAGTCTGGAGGTGAGTAAGGTATGAGAAAGTATTTTGTCTTCCTTCTTAAATATGTTGTTGAACATAGCTTTGTGTGACTGCTCTGTAAACACAGACAATCATTCACTGTATTTGTTACTGTTATTTTTTAAACTTAAAAAAAAGAACATCACTGTCTCTAAGACCAAATTTTTTTTTTTTTCTGCCAAACATATACATCAGTTGTTGTCCTTGATTCTGTTATTGTTGTGATCTATAAATGACTGAAGTTAGACACACAGCACACACATCCAATACCAAGAAATGTAGTGGGTGTAATGAGTATTTGTGTGATCAAATCAAATTATTCACCAATATTCCCAGTACCTGCCACTTCAGGGTCTTTTTCTACGTACCTGTGATGTCTCTGCAGTTTCACAAAACACATGTACTGTACATTGAGGTACCGTGTCAGTCAGCATTTTTATTAAGAATTGAGCATGTCAGTTCCCATTCATATGCCAGGCTATGTGTCAATTTTCTGTATATAATTTTTTTTTGTATTGTACTTTCCTCTGTTAACCAAATAGCCTATAATATACATGCCATATGAAGTAGTTGTCGCCATGTTTGTATAAGGTAGAAGAACTAAAAACTGATGAAAAAAATAAGTTGTCTGTTGTCAAAATACCAAATGATCAACCAAATCTGTTTACTGAAATAAAGCCCAGATCTTCATAGACTTTGTCTTTATTTTAATTTTTTTAAATATACTGTGTATTTGTCCACAAGTTCAGACACAGTGCTGGTGATTGAAATAGTTTTATAATGGGTTCAGGACAGCAACTTGATTCCATCAATGAATTTTACTGTGCTTCCTCAGGGTACACAATACCGGTTTAATAAATAAACACAGGTTGTATTTCACTGAAAAAATTATATATATGCTCTCATCAATCTGAATGAATCTTTGCAATGTAAATGTAACATATCACCAAAGTTAAAAATGTAATGTGTTTTGGTCAGTGGTTCAGCCTTGCCCACTCAGCACTGTTAATATAATGGGCAATGTTCTACAGTACAATGTTAAGATCTTGATCATACTATTTAATAAAAGTAAAAAATATATTCCTATAGTACAGAAACAAGAAACATGTCTTGGCTTTTTGCACCGTTAAACATATTTAAATCAGCATTTTGATTGAATTACTTGAGACGGTGTGTTTCACTACTTGCTACTGGATGTTTAATAAGCTGTTTATATTCAAAAATAATTATTTGGTGTGACTTTGGCCATAAATGTGTAATTATTCAGATTATTAGTGCTTTGTTAGTTCTGGAAAGGAAGTACCTTAAGTCACCAATTCACACTTCATTTTACAGCTTAAAATAAATACGACTAGTGCAGTTTTCTTGCCAGTCCAGCAGAGGGCGCTGGGTCGCACAGGAAGCTTTGACAAAAAGACGAGGAAGAAACCTGTACACGGAAGTCATTCAGGATTTATATACTGTCTATGGATTTTACCTACCGTACAGTTTACATTCTTGAGATTTGATTTCATCTGCAGACTTTTTCGGCATCATTTCGTCTTTCCTCTGGCGGTTAGTTAAACCGTAATGGCACTTAACGATGGGACAGTTGGCGTGGACACCGTGATAAGATAGCATGTAGTTATCAGCAGACGGTTGATATCCAGCGCGGGTCAATGGACGCCAGGACCTGAAGGGCTGCTGTTTTGACAGCTGGGTTGAGCCTCCAGTACCTGGTCTTTCTGCCCGACAGAGAGAGCTGCTCGAGAACAGACACGACCCGAGGTTTAAACACTAAAGAGGGGGTTATACTTCGTAGAGACAAATATACGTATGTGAAGTTGCTTTTGAGGTGCAATTGAAGGCAAGGCAGAAAGGTGAGAGTCACTCCCTGTCAGTGTCAGCGACTTCTTCTCAGCAGTGTTTGCTCTGTGAGTAAAAACCTCTTTTTGTTTCTTAAGTCTTCTTCCACTCCTCGCTGTGGTTCTCTATTCCCCTCCCAACAATACTTACATTTCGAACTACTTGGACCGTACCTCTTTTATATCGTCATTTATACCATATCTGTGTCCAGCTTCACACCGACCCTTGGTCATGGCCTCTCCCCGGCTGAAATACCTCTCTCTGGGCGTGCTGGTGTTCCAGACCACGTCCCTGGTGCTCACCATGCGGTACTCCCGCACCCTGCAGGCCGAGGGCCCGCGGTACCTGGCCTCCTCGGCGGTGGTGGTGGCCGAGGTCATGAAGATCCTCACCTGTGTGCTGCTCGTCTTCAAGGAGCACAGTGAGTGCACCTGAACGCAACGCTTATCACCACAATCATTATTAGAAAATAATGCCCCAGTAGCCCATTATTTTCCTTTTATTATAATAATCTAATAGTGTTTTTATTGATTAATTGTGAGGTATATTAAAGGTCAGACAATTGTGAAAAAAAGGCCATCACAATTTCCTAGAGCACATGATGATGTCTTGTAATTGATTGTTTTGTCTAACTAACAGTTTCCTAACCTGGAATTTACATCTACATTGATATAAAGCAGGAAAAAAAAACTGGAAAAAACTCCAGTTTGAGAAGCTGTAACCTTCTTATGTTTGTCATTTTTGCTTAGTAAATTATGTCAATTATCAAATATTGAATTTTTTTGGATTCTGTTATTACACTTAAAGAATCAAATGATTTATTGATTCAGCCCTTACTATAGTGTTAGTGTTGGTACAATAGCCAAGTTTTGGTAATAAAACAATTCTTTTCTTGATACTTTGAACATTGAATGTAATAATCCAAAGTTGTCACGTGTTCAATGTTGTCTAAACAGAAGCAGCTGCTTAACAACTTTGCCTAAAATACAGTCTAAAAATAGCAAAATGATGATTTAAATCCAAAACAGTACGATCAGAGAAATGTAAAAAGAGCTGATAGACTTAATTACAAAATGAATTTATAAATGTCTTATACCTGTTTGTTTTCATTCGTTAGATTACAGCATGCGAGCTCTGAACAGCCTCCTGCGTCAGGAAATTGCCCACAAACCCATAGAAACGCTGAAGCTGGCGATTCCGTCTGGGATCTACACGCTGCAGAACAACCTGCTGTACGTCGCCTTGTCCAACTTGGACGCAGCCACCTACCAGGTACGGCAGAGGGACGGGTGGGGTTTAACGAGACTCTGTGAATCTGAATGACTCACATTATGACTCACACAGGACCTGATGTGTCTTTCTGAGCCATTTTAGCAATTAGCACATCCTTGTTCGTGGATTATTTACAGTTTACCCACTTTGTCTCCATCAGGTGACATACCAGTTGAAGATCCTGACCACGGCTCTGTTCTCGGTGTCCATGCTGGGCCGCAGGCTGGGCGTCTACCAGTGGCTCTCATTGCTGATTCTTATGGCTGGAGTGGCTCTCGTGCAGGTCCAGTACAGCTTCTTGTCTGTTTGCTGCTTGTAGAAATGGCGATCACATTATTTCACCATCATCTAGAAATATGAACACAGAACATCCTCTCCATGGTTCCTCTTGAACAGAGCCTTTTTATTCCACTATTAATCAGGGTAAAAGTCCACGTAAATATGTTGGTATGAAGTAGGGCTTTTTTGCCCCAGAGTAATGTTGCAGCCTTACAATGGTTAGTGGTCCTTTTTTTCACACTCTGTTTATTAATATTTTTACGACGTTTAATTTCAGGGATCGTTCAGGTGCCGCCGGACGTTCCGGTAGATGTCCCTCATTTTTTGGCCGGATGTTCGTTTCCTTCCGCTGTCTTTGTGTTGGCATTCTAAACTCTGGTGGATTTATGAGGGCTATGGTTAACTGCTCCTCAGATTTCTGCAGGGTAAATCCAGACAGCTAGCTAGTAGTGATGTTACGTTATGTGCCGAGGCTTCGAAGCGTGTGTCGGGAAATCCCAGAATTTTTCCGTGAAGCGCGTACCGATTTTTTTTATTTTTTTTTTTTATTTTTTTATTTTATTTTATTCACAAAATGTAGATTACAAAAATCAGGTAAGCAATGATAGCACGTGAACAACAAGTTTACAAACTTATAAAAATAATAAAAAATTTAAAAAAAAATACATATATAGAAACAAACGAAGCAATACAAAGGGAGAGATAAAAAATTACACATATAGATATACATACACATACACACACACCTACACACATATATATATATATATATATATATATATATATATATATATATATGTGTGTGTATATATATATATATATATATATATATATATATATATATATATATATATATATATATATATATATATATATATATATATATATATATATATGTGAAGCGCGTATCGAGGCTTGTCGTTTTTAGACACATGACGTCATTGATGACATCCAGAGCCTCGCTGCCCATCCGTACCACGTGACTGGTTTATGAAGTGGTTCGAATCTACGCGGTTTTATTATACATCTATGATATACACATGCACAGTCACAGCCCTCAGCCCAGTTAAACCATTGCCACATACCAGTTTTAGAATAGTCTACTAAAATTGCCCCTCCTGCTATTATATTATGCCCAAAAGGATTGATTTACACGTTTGATAGCTTGATAGATTCCTCTCAAGGAAATCGGTTTATTATACAGTTATGTTAATTATATTATACCACCAGAAAATACACACTATATTGATATAAATGGATTACGTGGAAATAGATTTTTTTCTTCATTGTTATTTCTAAGTCTTTACTGGTGCAAAATTCAGTCAAAAACCATCTGATACAGTGTATCACAGATCACTAGATCATCTGTAATATATCTGCCTGTTTTATGGCGTTTTTCCATTATATGGTACCTGCTCGACTCTACTCGCCTTTTTAGTTTTTCCATTATGAAAACAAGTACCTGGTACCTGCCAACAGGTACTTTTTTTTAGTATCACCTCCGTCGAGGTTCCAAGCGAGCTGAGGCGATACCAAAAGATGACGTGAAAACATGCAGGCTACTGAGTGGTCGGAGAGAATCGTCACTAATCACTGCGTCATCGTTGCTAGCGACAGACGGTGTCCTGAACAAACCTGCCATTTTTAAATAGTTTAGCCAGCAGTGTTTTTTTTTTTTTTTTTTTTTTTGATGCCTTTTGAAACAAAATGTGTCTTCTGGCTGTAGCAACAGCCACATGCAGAGAATCAAAAACGACACACCTTCGACGTTCTGTGTGTGTGTTGTGTTAGGTCGTGGCTGTTTCCTGCGGCGTCGCTATGACGACTAGCCACGCTGCCTCACGCATGCGGCGGTACTAAATCTGCAATGAAAAAAGGGGGACGGGGGGCGGGCCAAGCTGAGTCGAGCAGG